>NW_020200611.1:133393-147724 GCF_001531365.2 Cynara cardunculus var. scolymus
TCAATAATTATCCTAATTATATTTTAAATATATTTAAAATGAGAATTTTATAATGTATTTGATTATATTTATCTACAGTTAGTTATACTAATTCAAATATGAGGTTTAATAAGTTGTATTTATACAGAATTTACTTGTAATCTTGAATTTTAAGTAATATGTATGAATAAGCAGTATTTCATGTATAACAGATAATTTTTAAGAGTTTTTGTCAAATATTTTATAATATAGTATATATATATATATGTGTGTGTGTGTGTGTGTGTATGTGTGTGTAATAGATTTTGTTGTATTAGTAGGCTTAACGCTTATCATGAATTTGAACAGTGTTTATTAGTTAGTTTTATAAATTTCAAACATATTAATAAGTTGTACGTGTGAAGTAATAGGTTATAAACAGTGGCGGATCTAGAAATTTATATTATTGGGGCACATTTAAGAGTGTCAAAAAAAATACTGAAACCAAATAACTCATTTAAACCAATAATATTTTGGGTTATTTGGTTTCCGGATTAAACGGTTCAGTTATCGAATAAATATAACTTATTCGGTTTGGTTTTTAATTAATTTTTGACTATTTTGGATAAACCGAGACATCATATTGCCATGTACATATTTCACTTTTCGGTTAAACCAAAGCAAATGAACACACTACACATTAATAATTAGTAGCAAGAAATTAGAGGGGAAGAGGTCGATAACTTAGATTCAGTTAGAAAGAGATCAAATAGCAAAAGACCAATAAATCAAAAATAAAAGACAAACTAGTAGCAAATCTTAAATCGAAATAACAAACCCAAATTAAATAACAAATTAAAGAATCTTAAATTAAATAACAATTAAGAAAGAGAAAATTAATAATTAACAAATAACAATAATTATAAATCTATAAAACAATAAAATGCAAAAAGAAAGTTGGAAAAAAATCAAAATAGTGATTAATCAAATCATTAGCATTATAGCAAATAAAATAACAAAAATAAAATGCTTTTCTAACGATCGAAACTTGGAACTTAATGACGTTTATTTGATCCTTAAAGTAATGACTCATTGAAGTAAGAGTTATAAATAAGATGCATAAATTTAGATTTAGAGCCTTACTTTTAATTGTTGGGGGGCTATTAATAACTTTTGGTTAAAAAAATAAAAACCTACCACTCATGTTTTATTTGAGTGTTTATTGGGGTTAGCTTGTTGGGTGCCTGTGCCCCCTGCCCCTTTAGTGTGCATCCACCACTAGTTATAAATGATGTTTGTTCGAAAGAGATAATGAATTGGGGAGAATGAACACCGCTAATCAGGAATGTTCTAATTTTTTTGGAGACCCTGTTAATCCAAAACTTTTGATTACATTGCATAAATGAGATAACATAGAATATATGTTAAGAACAAAAATGGGCTAAACTTAAAACGATTAACAGTCTAAAATTAAACCTAAACCATTAATAATTTGAATCTAAAACCAAACAATTAATGGTTTGAACCTCAATAATTTCGACTATAGTTTTACACAGGTTAATAAAAATACCCTAAACACATATAAATATGTGCCCCAAAATTTCGGGGGCCCTGTTCAAAATCTCACATTTAAAATGCTAAGGGACGACCCTGTCGCTAACATTCCTTATTACTAGTGTAGGATAGGGTGAACATAGGCGAGTACCCCGTCCTATTTGACAGGAACCCGGACCGATGGTTCTTGAGATATTGGAACCGGAATTGGAACCGGTTAGAGCAGTTCTTGAATTTTTGGAACCGGAACCAGAACTGCCGGGAACCAGTTCCGATTCCGGGTACACGCTTCCTAAAATATTAAAATTTTGTTGTTTAGAAATAAAAAGTAAAACATAGCCAAAACCATAAATAAATAAACAAGAATACAAATTATACGGAATAATGGTTACAAATATTGTTTAACGATGACAAACCATAATAGACTAATAGGAAATGTTGAAAGTTTAACGATTACATATTACGAATCAAATTAAACACACAATTTGAAAAAATACGAATTATTTTATTTCAAATTCTGAATCTCGTTTCAACTTTTTGCATACCCATCGCATCCTCAACCAAGTAGGGTACATGTGAATAATTGAGTGTTAAAAAAAACTACACAAACTCGTAAAAAAACTGCACATATTTTTAACTAAAAACTGCACATATTTTTAACTTTCAAAATCGTCAAATTGAACATTCAAAAAAAAATCCAAATTACCATGATAAAAATTGTTTTTTACTAATGCAAAAAAATCAATTTAATAGAAAAAAAAATTGATGCAATTGGTTAGATATAAAAATCTTGAATGTGATATTTAATATTTATTTTTTATTGCATCAATTATTTTTTTCTATTAAATTGATTTTTTTGCATTAGTAAAAAATAATTTTTATCGTGGTAATTTGGATTTTTTTTAAATGTTCAATTTAATATCTGAATTAAAAAAAACGAGATTTGAAATGAAAAATAGATTTTATTGCATTAATTTTTGAAAAAAATAACGAATTTTAGTTATTTTTCTATAATTATTTTGCAAATTGGTTCCTCAAAATAGGAATCAGGTGCAAGTTGGTTCCCCAAAATGACGATTTGAAAGTTGGTTCCCCAAAATAGGAATTAGGTGAAAGTTGGTTCCATTTTGGTGCAATTTTCCAAAAAAAAAAAACTACACAAACTTTGTATAAATAACTGCATACATTTTATAAAAAACTGCATATATTTTTAACATAAAACTATACAAATTACATAAAAAAACTGCACAAATTACATAATTTTTTTTCACAAATTATATAAAAAAATTAATTACTTTTAGTTAAAAAATACCGGGTACCTGCCGATTCCAGTTCAGGGTACCCAGTACCGGAACCGGTCCCGACGGGTAACGGTTCTGAAAAAAACTGAGAACCAGAACCATTCTCAATCAGTTTCATGATTTAGGAACCGGAACCAAAACCACTTATATTGGTTTCGGTTCTGAAACCGACAGTTTCAGAGCAGTTCCGATACCGCAAGTGAATACCCGGTTCCGCTGCTCACCCCTAATTTAAGATCACTTCTTTTTCTGAAGATGACACATAAAATATTCTTCAACATAGTAAAAGTATTATATTTATATATCGTCATGTGAATATACCTGCTTTTTTAATTTTAAACTAAACGGATTTCATTTTCATGTATAGACCTAATTTATATTTAATTCCATTTTGTAATATAGTATATAGATACTATAAGATAATAAATTATAATATCTTATAATTTAAAAATAATTATAATGAAAAATAAAGCCAAAAATAAGGGTTGAGGGGTCGACATCACCCACTTTTAAACCTGGATCCGGTTCCATCCGTCCATTTTACGTTCTCTTTAGCAAATTTGCTATTATAAATTTATTATTTTTCCAAAAGTGTTTTTTTTTCAATTTTTTTTAATAATTTCTTTATATTTATATTTTATTCAAAATTAAAAACATTATCATTTTCTTAAAATCACATAAAATATATTATAACATCGATTGAGACAAAAAAGAAAACATTAAAATCGAAATGTATCTCGTTACATTATGTGAATAGAGTAAATAATTAGAAAAAAAGTAAATTACATTTTATGCCCCTATAGTTTGTTAAAAATTAATATTTTCGTCCCTATGATTTAGAAATTATAGTTTTCATCCCTCAAGTTTGTAATTTACTGTTATTTTCGTTCTTTAGCTAATTTTTACTTTTTTAAATACAAGGGTGGTGCCTGATTGGTTTGAACTTGCCTCCAAAGGTCAAAAGTGTCAGGAGGTCCCAGGTTCAAATCCAAGGAGGAACAAAAATCCCCTTGTGGCCACGGAGGTTCAAATGCGGTGACTCAGTGCTACGTGCAAAGCAGATGGTCGTCCTGAGATTAGTAGGTTCTCCTAGCGGGTTGGATATCCAGGTTAATAAAAAAAAAAGATAAATTATAAATCATACAGACGAAAATAACATGATTTACAAACTATAAGGACTAGAGGTGTTCAAAAAAACCGTTGAACCGCTCAAACCTGCCGAACCAGCTCAAACCGGACCGTTTTTACGGTTTGAGCAGTCTAGTGGTTTGGTTTGGTTTGGAAAATAGCAAAATCGGACGGTCTGGTCTACGGTCTGGAATATTTTTTGGGCGGTTTGGATCAAACCGACCGCCAAATGTATGTGTGTGTGTGTATATATATATATATATATATATATATATATATTATTCTATTTAATTATTTATTTTAGTATTAACAAGTCTAACTTTTTTAACTTATAGGCTATGACTCAAATATATCCCTAAACCCAACATAAAACTTAACATATAAAATAATTAAAATGGATATTTAATCTAAAATTATATATATATATATATATATATATATATATATTTAAGTTTAATATTTAAAGTTCATTAAATGTTCAAACCGGCTAAACCGGTCATACCAGACCGCCTTTTCATGATCTGGTTTGACTGGTCTGGGCACTTGATATCAAACCGTTCGATTTGAAAATTTTATAAACCGCCATTACGGTTTGGTTTGTGGTCTAAGGGGTTAAACCGTCCAAACCGGACGGCGAACACCCCTAATAAGGACAAAAGCAATATCTAAACGACAAAGGGCGAATATTGTAATTTTGATCAAACTAGAGGGACGAAAAATGTAATTTACTGTTAGAAAAATGGAAAAGGGTTATTGGGGAATAAAAAACTATTAATAGACGGTGCTGGGATCAAGCAGGCGTAACATTGACACTCTGTTTTCATTTACATGGGTGTAAATATCGTTGTTATATCAGACATCTCACAACCATCTTCTTCTTCTTCAAATCAAATTCAAAATCAAAATCGAATTTTTTTCAAAATCTAAATCGAACCCACAAGAACATTCAAATGTTCAATCGAATCTCGATTTCCGATCTCAATTTCTGAATCTCTAACCCCTAAAAATCCTCCTACCATGTCAACAAAACCATCTACCACAAGAAAAGAAGGCCATGGCCTCCTGCTAGGAAGGTTTGAGATCGGAAAACTTCTTGGCCATGGTAGCTTTGCTAAAGTCTACCTTGCTCGCAACGTGAAAACCAATGAATCCGTCGCCATTAAAGTCATCGACAAAGAGAAAATAATGAAAGGCGGTTTAATCGCTCACATCAAACGCGAGATCTCCATCCTCCGCCGTGTCCGACATCCAAACATCGTACAGCTATTTGAGGTAATGGCAACAAAGACTAAGATCTTTTTCGTTATGGAATACGTTAGAGGCGGTGAATTGTTCAATAAAGTTGCTAAAGGTAGATTAAAGGAAGAAGTTGCTAGAAAGTATTTCCAACAACTGATTTCTGCAGTAGGGTTTTGTCATGCTCGTGGTGTTTTTCATAGAGATTTAAAACCAGAGAATATATTGTTAGATGAGGATGGTGATCTGAAGGTGTCAGATTTTGGTCTTAGTGCTATCTCTGAGCAAATCAGAGGTGATGGTTTGTTCCATACTTTTTGCGGAACTCCGGCATATGTTGCGCCGGAGGTTTTGGGGCGAAAAGGATACGAAGCTGCAAAGGTTGATATTTGGTCTTGTGGAGTGATTTTGTTTGTGTTAATGGCTGGTTACTTACCATTTCATGATCAGAATGTAATGGTCATGTACAAGAAGATTTACAAAGGGGAATTCAGGTGTCCTAGATGGTTTTCCCCAGAATTGACTCGATTGTTAAAACGGCTGCTTGAAACGAATCCAGAAAACCGGATCACTATTCCTGAAATCATGGAAAACAAGTGGTTCAAAAAGGGGTTTAGGCACATTAAGTTCTATTTCGATGATGATAAGTTGTGCAGTGTGAAAGATGGAGAGATTGAAGATGATGGGATTGATTATTCATCTGATCAGTCTTCATATTCCGAATCAGAAAGTGAAACTGAGAATCGGAGGAGGCTAGCGAGCTTACCTAGACCTGCAAGTTTGAATGCTTTTGATCTGATTTCATTCTCTCGTGGCTTTAGTTTATCTGGGTTGTTTGAAGATGGAATGGAGGAATCAAGATTCGTTTCAGGGGCACCAGTTTCTAGCATAATTTCAAAGCTGGAGGAGATTGCCAAAGTGGTTAGCTTTGCAGTGAGAAAGAAGGACTGCAAAGTTAGTTTGGAAGGGACAAGAGAGGGAGTAAAAGGTCCTTTAACAATTGGAGCTGAGATATTCGAATTAACACCTTCATTAAGAGTGGTAGAAGTTAAAAAGAAAGCAGGGGACAAAGGGGAATACGATGACTTCTGTGCACGGGAATTGAGACCCAGATTGCAAGAACTTATGCTAACCGAATCAGGCGAACCTTCAAATTTGCCTTCTGATACAGAATGAAAGATGAACACAAGAGTCGAAAAGGGTACGGTCTTATTCCATTTTCTTAATCGTTTGTAATGGTTTTGTTTGTATGATAATCGATCTTGTTTGTCCTTGGATGTCTTTTCTACGCTTTACTAAAGTGCTAATTGAGTAATTGGTGGTTGGTACCACAAGGCTTGATGAAAGTATCAAATATACGGTTGTACCCTAGTCTTCTTCTTTGGTGACGATAGCGTTTACTCAACCATATGATTGTATACTGTAAATGATCTATAAATTTCATAACGTCCCTTCGATTCCCAATTGTTTCTATGCTATTTCCAGTGGTCTGCTGGCATGTGCAATTAGTTAGTTCTGTTTCTTTATGTCTACCATCATACCTGCTCTAGAAATTGCTCTCCCATGATACAAATTTGAAGTTCTTTAAATCAGATTTAAAGATTGGATAAAGAGTCATTTTGGTGGTTCGAGTACTAATCAATGGTAAGATTGTTTGAAAAATTGCATTTTGAATTCATTCCAGACCGTAGAACGGTCTGTTTTTATATGGGATGTGTTGGATTTTTGCTAAAAGAAGAGGTTTGCCAAGATTGAGACACCAAATTTCTGGGGGGATATAGAAATGGACCAGCATTGTGACCCTTCCTCATTTCTAAAGCTTTCCATGTTCAGTGTTTTGGATATATTTTCGTTTTTTGCCCATGAAATCGATTCGTTTTGTTAGGATTTATGAAAATTTTGTCTTAATCAACCAGACCAACAATCTGATAATTGCAAGAAGAAAATGTTTACTGGTGAGAGCTTTCTTTGTCTAAATGATCAATGAATATGTGTGATTATCTTTGTTCCTTCTATTTGTCTGCTCGCATTGTGACATAAGCGCGGATCTTTATAGGAACCGGCGTTCAAAATCTAGGTCATGTTAGCTTACATCTCACCTCCGAGACCCTGCTTCAGATTTACTGGGTCAGTTTGGATTTTTACCAGGAATATGTGGTAAAGATGGTCTTTGTGCTAGAAGTCAGGTCTGCATACCTACTTTTGAGTAGGATTTACCGGGTAAGTTTGGTTTTTTACCATAAACATTTAAAAAGAGTTTGGGAACATATACAGTGTTTAGTGAGCTAATTTGTTATCTAATTTAGGGCCCGTTTACCAAACGCTTATCCGATTAAGCGCTTATCCGATTAAGCGCTTATCAAGTCACATTACCTTACCGGATGAATATGATAAGGACCAAGAATCTTACCCGGTAAGAGCGAGACAAGGACCAAGAGTCTTACCCGGTAAGTGAGGTCGACGTATCTTACTACGGTAAGCGTTTACCGGGTAAATTGTTGCATACGATGTCGTTTTGGTGGACTAAAATCTTACCCGATAAGTAAATGATAGTGTTAAATTTTACCCGTAAGCATTTACCGGGTAAGTGTTTGGTAAACGACCCCTTAGCTTCAATATGCCATCAAAATTTCTGCAGATATATTAAGTTTGGAGTTCCCAGAATAATTTGAATTTGTTATTCGTAATCTTGTTTGTTTTATGTACATTTAAAGTCAAAGAAAGGATAGAAGTGGTAGGTTTCCACAACCTACCATGGTGGGTGGGTGACTTGCCAATGAAACCTGGCATTCAATGGGCATGTGCCGTTTAATCTTTCCTCCTATCGTTTTCACGTTTTTTTCCTAATTTTGTGTCGTTTTTCGTGGTTCTTCGATCTTTCGTGGTTGACCATCAAGCCTCGACCAAATTTGCATTTCCACATCCATACGAGGTCTTGCGTGCACGAACCCATGTCTTAGTAAATGAATTGTCGGCGGAACTCGTGTTTGCTTGTTTCATATGAACCCATCCTCATGTTCTCTTTATGTAGGATGGTACAAAACCGATTGGTTTTGATGGTAAAACTTTAGACCGTGCTTCCAACTTGTCAAAAGTCACGGCTATTGGCCAAAGGCCTAAAAGTTTGTGTACCATGTTTGACAATCATATGTTAGCTTATTTTCTTGAGATTATTAAAAGAAACACGTTTGGTAAGCTAAAAACCAACTTCTTGAAAGCTACTATGGATTGCTTATTGGGTTTCTTTTTCCGATTCTTTTACATTAATTATGCTTCTCATATTTACATAAATGCCCTTATATTCACTGCTTAGATCATTTTACACTGTTATTTAGCTTATGAATTAGTTTTTACCAAATGTGACTATTTTATCAGCTAACATATCTGACTACTGTTGGCTTTTCAACTAACAGTTAATTAGCTTAATAATTAACTTGTAAAACATAGCTTATATTGAAGGGACATTAAAAAAATCAAATTGTAGACCTGGTTGTCGCAATGGCAGATTTGGCCGTTGCAATTGTGGACCTGGGTGAAATCTGATAATTTTTGGTCTTTTAGCTGGGTCGGCAAGTTGCGGGCGAAGGACTTGTAGACTAGTGATATTTTGGTAAATCATGGAGAAGAATGGTTAAGAGACTAATTTATGTGAGAGAAATGACTATTTTTACCGATCTTTCAAAATTGAAGTATAATTGGCCTGCTTGTGACCATGTCTGCATATAGATTATAGAATCTTAGTCAGATGTTTGGTCCTCTGCCCATTGGGCAAAAGACAGATTCACGTACATCCTTAACCTCCATAATCTACTTTTTTATAACATTTATCGGGTTTGTTTGCTTTAATTCGATTCAGTTGTTAGCCAAATGTTTGGTCTCTCTACCCCTTGTGTAAGAGACGAGCTGCCTAGATCCTAACCCTTATGTTTTACTTTTGTGTGGGGTTTATAGGGTTTGTGTAGTTTGATTTGGTTTAACTTTTAGTCAAACGTTCGGGTCAGAGATAAGATTTGCATATATCCAAACCCTTATATTCTACTTTTGTGTACGGGGTCTTTTTGATGGGACTTGGTTTGGTTTTTAGTCAGATGTGTCGTCCTCTGCCCTCTGAGCAAAAGACAATACGCTTCTTGAAAAAACTGTTAAATAGTCAACTGGTACATAGACGATGAAAATAATGAATATTAATTTATGTAATTTGATGTTCTATTTTGATTTTTATCTAATAAAAATAATGTATTTTAATTTGTTATTTATTTAAATTATTGTTAGCATCATTATGATGTACTTTGGTTTATTAGCAGTGTACTCGTGAAATAGAGCGCGATCCAATCTCGAGATTTTGAAGTTGAGAATTCGAACCCACAATCTTGTTTCATGATTGGTTATGTTCTCCACCCCTCTCGATTTTACTTAAAAGTTGTGTCCAGTTTTGAGAGAGCAGTGAGCCATCAGTTGGTTATCATTTTTATGGAGTATAATGATGTATTGGAAAGGCTTCAATGTTGATCATGTATCTGAACTTGTCTATCAGTTGATTTAGTAGTTACTTTTATATAGTTTAAATATGAAACTTTAATGAAGTTTGATATCTGAATTTTAAATTTTATTTAATATACTTACATCTAAATATACTTGTGATCTAAAATTTGAAAAATTGATTATCGGCAATCCTAATTGGTCTCATATAAAATCCATCTCCAAGGATATCAATATGAAGAGACAATTTCTTGCCTCACTCGGTGACTAAGACGAGTCGGGAAGAAGGTATTGAACGCGGGGCTTGTCGTGTATTTGGGCAAAAAGTCGCCCCACCCCAGAACCTGTCGATGATAATTATTATCCTTGAATTTAAGATATTATATTTATAAACGGTACCTGATTCTTAATAAGTTGGTAGCAGTTCTTTTTGTCAAATTGAAAATTTATAGTTTTTTTTTTTAAACATATCATTTTAATATTTTTATAAAGACTAGTTTTGATGATATTTTCAAAAGTAGTACTTTTGATAACCAAGTCATCTACTTTTTGTATTTTAATTTATTACAATAGTTTTTTATGCTAAACAGTTAACATGGTCGATTGTGGAAATAACAGTTGGGACCTTGATTTGAAATAACGGTTATTCAATTTCTTCTGAACATTCATTTTCAACTTCTCTTTTATTGAGCCATTTTGTTCAATATGACTTGCGTCATCTTCTTATAGTTAGGTTTGAACATGGTATCAAGAGGACCCCGAATGTCACTAACGCCATTTCCTTTCTTTCCCTTAGCCACAGGGTTAGAATTTTCAACACCCACAACTCTATTTCATCTTCTTGATCAATCATCCTCATCTTCACTGTCAATTGAAAAAATTTCACAGTTCCTTTTCTTCTCCGTCTTTTTATCTTTTTCATTCATACTCGCAAGAACTTTTTTCTTAATTTCGGTAGTTACATTTGGATAACCCGTCAGTTGTCCACCTGAATAAATAAGGTGATGTATTAATCTTGTGATCTCTCCACACATTTGCTTGTCACACAAAGTGCTTCAAATATTCCTCCTCTTGATGGATCTTTCCGAACTCCCCATTTCCATGCCATATCACCATTTATGTATCTTGTACCTGCACTGGATGCAGTTGTAATCGTGGTGTATGGGGTGGGAGAAGCTCTCGAAGAAACACCTTCCATGTAAACAACTTACTGCCCTATAAAAGTATATTGATGCACAAACATAAACAACAAAATGATAACAATTAACAAAGCTAAATCTGAAATTAAATGGTTAAAACAACAAACTAAAATACTGAACAAAGTCAGAAACATAGTTGTTGGACTAAATTAGGGAGTAGGGATAGAAACAGAAACTATACCTGACTGTAACTTGAAAATTGTAAATGTTAGTTTTCAACATTTGAGAGAATCAAACCTAAATAGTAAAATCGAATTAGTAGTAGGAATGGTTTAGAATCGAACAATTGAGAAATACAAGATGAATCGAGCAGGAGCACTTGAGCAGGAAATCTCGTGGAACCGAACAGGAGCACTTGAGTAGGAATCAAGCAGGAATGAACAACTGTGGACTCGATTCTCAATCGAGCATGTCGAGAGTCGGGACTAGAGTTAGAATTGATGAGCACTTTGAGCAGAGCTTTGAACTTGGAACCGATACAAAGCTTGACTTGACTTAATTGTTTCTTTTGTTTATTTAATCGGTTTTATTTTTGTTTGCTGCCTAAATTTGACTCTAAGTAGCCCACACAAAAGCCGAAATAACTAAAAAACTCTGAAACAACAAAAAAAAAAAGCGCTAATCATGGACCGTTATTTGGTATTAAAGTTGTTGTAATTATTGTTGTTGAATTTTATTTAATCTACACATTGTTTTAGTTTTCTAAAAATGTGGTGCTTATGAAGATGTTTGTGATATTTGTAGATCATTTTACATTATTATCTAGTTTATCAACTATTTTTTATTTATTTATCAGATATAACAAATTTATTAGTTAACTTATCACCTAACAATTAATTTATATATTAATAATTAATCGTTAAACAAGCCTAAACTTCATAATTTAAATAAGCAAATTTAATAATTAATTTATCAGTTAATAATTAATTTATACACAGTACAATTCACCTTATCTATATTATATTATAAAGCATTTGACAAAAACTCTTAAAAATCATTTTTTATGCATAAAGTACTGTATATTGATGCATATTACTTAAAATTCAAGATTACAAGTAAATTATGCATAAGTACAACTTATTAAAGTTTCATGTTTGAATTCGTGTAACTAACTGCGAATAAACATAATCAGATAGAGGATGAACATCTCATTTTAAAATATAAAAAATCTAAAATATAATTAGAATAATTATCGAGTTTCAACAAAATAAATAATTATTATCTTTATAAAAAAATTATATTATTAAAACAAATATAAATTACTTCGTTATTGAACCTAAATTAAATTGTAATAAAAAAATTGAATTAAAAAATTACACAAAAATAGAAATTTTAAATAGTTAATTTGATACTAATATCGATATATTTTTGTCAAATTTTTATGATATCTTCAAGTTTATATTTTATTTAAAAATCATCGATTTTTCAAAATCACATAAGACCGTATTATAACATCGACTGAGATAAAGAATAAAATAAAATATTAAAATCATGATATATCTCGCTGCATTGCACGAGTACACTTCTAGTCATTATACAAAACCATTCGCCTAACACAACAAAAAAATTAAAAATAAATGAAATAAAATATATTCAATGGCTTATTAACCGGTACTTCTCTTAAAATGGAAATATGAACTCAAGCATAAAGTTAAGTGAAATGACCATTAAGATATTTTGTATAAAATATCCCCAATTTCACAACTTTAAATTAAATAAATATTATTTTTTATTTAAAAAAAAGCTATTTTGAATTATTTATAGAATCAATAGTTTCAAAAAGGTTTTTATAATTATTAGAGTGAATTATACTCTTGGTCCATCAGCTATGCTTCCTCTTTAATTTTGGCCCTTAAAATGCCAATGAGTTGTGTTCTGATAAGAAACGTAAGAAGAAATCTCCACCATCGGATGTAATTGAATATCAATACTATTGAAATGCACCGAGTCAATTCCATTCTAAAGTGCAATTTATGGGTGGGTGGCGATGGTGGACAATGTGGTGCCCTCAGTAGTGGTGGGTGATGAATGTTCTTGGTTGAGAAAGGAGGAGGCGGGATCAAGAAGGACAAAATGACGAATTTGCCTCTCATGTGAGGGGCACATGCCTCAACATAACGGACATCATTTAACGGTGTTAAGTGTAGGGGTCAATCCATTATATGAAACATTATATAAACCACAAACGTACTTAATGTGATTTATGAACAGAAAAAAAAGGAATATACGACGGACCAAGAGTATAATTCCCTCTAATTATGATATTGCTTACTTTATTTTAAAATAATTGTAGTTGTTAAAATACGCAATAGTGGTGTTCACGGTTTGGTTTGGTGCTTAACCCTTCGAACTATAAACCAATCGGCAGTGGCGAACCGAACGGTTTGGCCAAGTGACCAAACTGGTCAACCTGATCATAAAAAGACGATATGGTCTAACCGGTTTAGACCCCTGGTGCCTGTTATGTTCTTTAAATTAAAAGAACCATCTATCTCCAAAATTAAAACAAATATTGATTTGACAAGATGAAGGACGATTTCAAAATTTTTAATTTTGCAATTATGGGATTTTATCGATTTAGGGAACACAGATAATTGCCAAGTGAAAACTAAAAATCTAATATCTCGGACGAACCTTTTTATTAATTGAACCATAAAAGTTTGCTCTACAACAAGAAAACTAAGAATTTAGTATATATAATTTGGTGGTCGGTTCAATCCAAACCTAAAAAAGCGTTCAAACCATATATCTGACCGGATCGGCCCGATTGAATTTTTTTCAAATCAGACCGGACTGCTAGACCGTCCGAATCAACAAAAAGGGGCTGATTTGACATGATTTAGATCCCTAAAATGTTTTTTTTGCTATGAAGTGAAAATTGTTATAGCCGAAACTCTAATTTAGTCTTTTTTATTGGTTTTCATTTTACATTTACTTTAAATAGTCACTAGTGTGTGGCACTCTACGTTCTCCGGTGATATAATTTGTCTTGTTAGAAAATATGTAATCAAGTTAAAATGAAACGTAAATTTGTAATTGACAATAAATAAAATGCAGTTTATCATAGTGAATATATTGAGGTGTATTATATGTAAATTACTTACATTGATTAATTTCATAAATATGCAGACCAATTTTTTTTAAAGTAAGATTCGTCTATCCAATACAAATTACTTTTTTAGAAAAATCCAATAGATAGATGTTCCTCATTCATGTAAAGTCGGTATATAATGTGATAACTGAATCTTGATTATCACCTCAGGTAATGAATACGTGATTATTTGTTATATATAATTACGTGACAGCATGATAAATTGTTATATTTGATCATGCAAGTATGGGTATTTTATGTATAATTTGAAAAGCATAGGTGTGTGCGCGTGATTAGTCATATGCATAGATATGTATGCATGAGTTTGTATGTATTCATATGCATGAAATGTTATGTATACATGCATGGGGGAGGCATGCATAAT
>NW_020200611.1:148144-152745 GCF_001531365.2 Cynara cardunculus var. scolymus
TTTAGGGAGTTGGTAAGATTTTGAATTATGTAAATCGAACAAAGGTTTTGAACTGAGAAGTAGGAATACGACCAAGTGTTGTGCGGTTTAGTCTTGAATCGCCTAAGGGAGATATTAAAATGTTTTTGGCATGCAAGCCACCAACATTTTCTGGAGAAAGGGATCCAGTGAAAGCCATATGCTGGATCAAAGAAATGGAATCTGTGTTCAACACCATTCGGTGTCCGGAAACAGATAAAGTTCCATTTGCTGTTTCCGTATTAAAATGAAATGCTTTGTTCTGGTGGGAAGTTGAATCGACGGCTAGAACAGATGTTTTACAATCATTGTCTTGGCAGAATTCGTGGACTGATTCAAGAATCAGTTTTGCCCTAAAACTGCAGTGAGACAAATGGAAGAAGATTTTCTGAAATTGGAACAAGGGAATAGATCTGTGCGGGATTATACCGAGAAATTTATTGAGTTTTCCCGTTTTGCTGAACATTACGTATCTTTAGAATCCCGAAAGGTAGAAAGGTATATTTGGGGTCTGAAACCTTCTATTCGGGAGTTCCTGATTGCTATGAATCCTGAAACTTTTTATCTAGCTGTCAATGCCGCTGAAGTTACTAAAAGAAATAAAAATCGGCAGGGTGAAGAGAAATTTGTTGAGAAAAGAAAGTGGGAAGGGTCTTCAGTCAATTTTCGAAGACCCAAATTTATTAAATCATATAACCGTGTTCCTCAGTTACCTCCTGTTAGGACCTGCCCGCAGTGTCAGCAGATACACCAGGGAAGTTGTCCTTCTGAACCAAAAAGATGTTATCGTTGTTGGGAGACAGGGCATTTGTTAAGGGATTGCACTACACCCAAAAGATGTTTTCAGTGCAATTCACTTGACCACATCCGACCAAATTGTCCACAATTGAGAGCTCCTCGTTTGACAATGGGAGGAAATGCTCCCAGTAATCATGGAAGGCCTAGTGCACCGAGGGGAGGCCAGAGCGGGGCCAGGGGTAGATCATTTCAAATGACAAAGAACGAGGAAGAAGCAACCCCAGATGTAGTAACATGTACCTTTCTTCTGAATTCTATACGTGCCAAAGTGTTGTTTGATTCTGGTGCAAATTTTTCATTTGTATCACCATCATTTGCTCAATCTGCATGTTTGAATTCTGTGCTACTTGATGACGAATTAGTAGTTGATATTGCTAATACTCAGGAATCTGTTACTAGAGTATTCAATAATTGTGTTATTATTATTGAGGGGTGTGAGTTACCAATTCGATTGTTTCCTATGCCGATGAAAGAGTTTGATGTAGTAGTGGGTATGGACTGGTTAGCAGGACATCAGGCCACTATTGTTTGTAATAAAAAGATGATCAGAATCACGCTACCAGATCAATGAACCGTTATTATTTACGGTGATCGTCAGGATCATCATACTAGTTTACTATCCGTGATGAAAGCCCGAAAGTCTATTCAGAAGGGATGTTAGGGGTGTTTAGCATATGTTATTGATGCAAAGAAGGAAAAAGGGAAACATGAGTTGATTCCAATCGTTAATGAATTCCCGGAGGTCTTTCCAGAGGATTTGGCTAGGTTACCGCCAGATTGAGTCATTGAATTCTGGATTGATCTTATACCTGGGGCAGCACCAGTGGCTAAAGCACCATATAGATTAGCTCCTTCAGAATTGAAAGAGTTGGTTACTCAGTTGAAGGATCTGACTGATAAATGATTCATTAGACCCAACACTTCACCTTGGGGTGCTTCGGTCTTGTTTGTCAAGAAGAAAGATGGATCTATGCGAATGTGTATAGACTATCGAGAATTGAATAAATTGACTATCAAGAACAAGTATCCTCTGCCAAGGATTGATGACATGTTTGATCAACTGGTAGGAGCAAGTTATTTCTCCAAAATCGATTTGAGGTCAGGATATCATCAGCTTAAAGTCAGGGAGGAAGACGTTGCTACAACAACTTTTCGAACCAGATATGGGCATCATAAATTTCTAGTTATGCCATTCGGCTTAACTAATGCGCCCGCAACTTTTATGGATATAATGAATAGGGTATGTAAAGAATACCTTGATAAATTCGTCATTGTATTTATCGATGATATTTTTATATACTTGAAAACCGAAGAAGAACATGCGAAACATCTTCGTCTGATATTAGAATTATTGAAGAAAGAAAATCTACACAAAGTTATCTAAATGTGAGTTCTGGTTAAAAGAAGTCTAATTCCTGGGTCACATTATCTCAGAATTAGGGGTAAAAGTTGATCCAGCGAAAATATAAGCAGTTGCAAGATGAGAAGCTCCGAAAAATCCTTCTGAAGTCCGAAGCTTTCTGGGATTGGCTGGCTATTACCGTAAGTTCATTCAGAATTTTTCTAAATAGTTGTGCCATGACCAAATTGACTCGAAAAAATGTTAAATTCCAGTGGGAAGGAGAACAACAAGAAGCTTTTCAACTTTTAAAAGATCATATTTGCAGTGCACCGATATTGACTCTACCAGATGGATCCGAAGACTTTGTGGTTTACAGCGATGCTTCAAGTTAGGGTTAGGATGTGTTCTGATGCAGAGAGGAAAAGTGATTTCTTATGCGTCAAGATAATTGAAAGATCATGAGAAACAGTATCCAACCCATGATATGGAATTATCTGCAGTGGTGTTTGCTCTGAAAATTTGGAGACATTATCTTCTGTGAACAAAGTGTCAAATTTATACTGATCATAAGAGTTTACAACATTTGTTCAGCCAGAAAGAACTAAATATGCGACAGCGTCAGTGGATTGAGCTGGTTAATGATTATGATTGTGAAATCCTCTACCACCTGGGAAAAACTAACGTGGTGGCTGACACTTTGAGCAGGAAAGAAAAGAATGGAACCATTAAAACTGTGGCAACGAGAATGAACTTGATCCCTGACATTCGTAAGGAAATCCAGAAATTTCAACAAGAAGCTATGAAAGAAGAATTTGTTAAGGCAGAAAGGTTGGGTAAGATGATTTCAACCTTGGAACAGAATGACGAAGGACTAATGTGTTTTCAAGGGTGAATTTGGGTACCATGTTTTGGAGATATCCGAAACATTATATTAAATGAAAGCCACAAGTCCCGATACTCTATCCATCCAGGTACCAATAAGATGTATAGAGATTTAAAACCTTTTTATTGGTGGCCCGGATTGAAGAAAGACATAGCTAGATATGTGGAACAATGTCTGACATGCTTACATGTTAAGATTGAACATCAGAAGCCGTATGAAAATCTTCAATCTTTAGAGATACCTGTATGAAAATGAGATCACATTACCATGGATTTCGTTATGAAATTACCTCGAACTCCAAAGGGGTATGACACGATCTGGGTAATTGTCGATCGTTTGTCTAAATCTGCGTATTTTCTATCAATAAGAGAGAAGTATTCTTTAGAAAAGCTGGCGCTGATTTATATCAAAGAAATTGTAACCAGACACGGTGTTCCTTGTCTATTGTCTCTGATAGAGATAGTCGATTTACTTCAAAATTCTGGGAAGGATTGCAGAAAGCTTTGGGATCTGAAATCCGACTAAGTACAGCTTATCTCCACAGACTGATGGACAGAGTGAAAGAACTATCCAGACTCTCGAAGATATGTTGAGAAGTTGTATTATTGACTTCGGGGGATCGTGGGAAGATCACTTGCCATTGATAGAGTTTGCGTATAACAATAGTTACCATTCCAGCATCCAAGCGGCACCATATGAAGTGTTGTATGGACGTAAATGCCGAATGCCGTTGTGTTGGAATGAGGTAGGTGAAAGATAACTAACGGGTCCTGAAATTGTCCAAGAAACTTCTGAGAAGATCGAACAGATCCGCAAAAGAATCAAAACAACACAAGATCGCCAGAAAAGTTATGCTAATAATCGTCGAAAGCCGATTGAGTTTGGTATAGGTGATTTTGTGATGTTAAAAGTTTCGCCATGGAAGGGTGTCATCAGATTTGGAAAGAAAGGAAAGCTCAGTCCGAGGTATGTGAGGCCGTTCAGAATATGTAAGCGAATTTGGCCAGTAGCATATCAGTTGGAGCTGCCAAAAGAGCTGAGTCTGATTCACAACACTTTTCACGTGTCGAATTTGCGAAAATGTTTGGCCGATCCGAGTCTAGCTATACCAATGCTACAGATTAAATTAGATACTAAGCTGAACTTTGTGGAAGCACCAGAAGCTGTAATTGACCAAAAGATCAGGGTGTTGAGAAACAAAGAGATAAGTCTGGTTAAGGTACAGTAGAAGTTTCACAAAGGACCAGAAGCGACATGGGAATTAGAGTAAAAAATGAGATCAGACTATCCATGGCTCTTTGATTAAAGGAATTCCGGGACAAAATTCTTTTGAGGGGTGGATAATGTGATAACTGAATCTTGGTTATCACCTCAAGTAATGAATACGTGATTATTTGTTATATATAATTATGTGACATCATGATAAATTGTTACATTTGATCATGCAAGCATAGGTGTGTGCGCATGATTAGTCATATGCATAGATATGTATGCATGAGTTTGTATGTATTCATATGCATGAAATGTTATGTATACATGCATGGGGGAGGCATGCATAAT
>NW_020200611.1:153000-159959 GCF_001531365.2 Cynara cardunculus var. scolymus
TTTAGGGAGTTGGTAAGATTTTGAATTATGTAAATCGAACAAAGGTTTTGAACTGAGAAGTAGGAATACGACCAAGTGTTGTGCGGTTTAGTCTTAAATCGCCTAAAGGTTGTGCGGATTAGTTTTAAACCGATCAAGTATTAAGCGGTTTAGTTTTAAATCGATCATGTATTGTTCGGATTGCCTTATACCGGACATGAGTCATATTTTGTCTTAATCGACCAAGGGTTGTCCGGATTAGTAAATCGGACAAAAGGGACAAGTGTTGTCCGAACTTTATATCCGGATAATTTTTCTTTTTATTTGGAAATATTCATGAGTTATATATTTTAGACATTTTGTATAGTTTAAAATGTCTATTATTGGGTTTAGTTATGGATTTATAAAATGGGTATTTTATATCTTTTTAAATAAAAAGATATGTTCCAACCAAGCATGGTGACATAAGTCTGTTTTGGTTTGGAACGGGATTTTTGGGAAATGTTTCTACCAAGCGTGGTGACGTAAGTCTGTTTTGGTATGAAACTATATTTTGGGAAACCTTCCTACCAAGCGTGGTGACATAAATCTGTTTTGGTATGGAAGTGGATTTTGTAAATTGTTTCTACCAAGCGCGGTGACGTAAGTCTGTTTTGGTATGAAACTTGTTTTAAGTAATAGTTCCCCTAGACGTGGTGACTTTTGTCTGTTCTGGCTTGGAACTGGTAATGGGTACTTTCAGACGTGGTGACTTATGTCTGTTCTGATAAGTAGCCCTGTTTTGATGGAGGAATAAGGGTGGCATATCAAGGAGAGGTGTACTTGGAATAAGGGTGACATTGTCATATGTGGACAATATTATAACTCTTATTATTGTTACTAATTGGATTAAATAACTTTGAGTCATTATGTCTTTGTGACCTGATGAATTAAAGATATTATTCCTATTAGAAATAATAATTTAGATGTTATTGAGAATGAAAAAATAGTTTGTCATAACAGGCAAGTATTGCCTTAAATATTTAGTATTAATATTTACAAAGGAGTGGTCTATTGATTCAAGAAGTTTTGGTTATAATATTTGTTTCATATTGGGAACGTTGGATCTTTAAGTAGAGGTATTTTATAGAACCGAGGTTCTTGGGTATATTCTATTTTACGTGATATTGTGAACTGCATCATTTGTTTGTATTGTAAAATATTTCTAAGCAAAGTTACTTTATCATATTTTGGTGTTCATCACCCTGCATTTGCAAGGAAGGGATTTACTCACTAGACCCTTCTAGTCTAACCCTCATTTTTCTGTTTTTTAAAAGGGAAAGGGAAAATGTGATTATTTTCCTAACTTGTTATCTGCTTTTGAAGATCTGCTTTTGATGACTTACTTTGAAGATATATGTTATATTACATATGTTAGTACATGATTCGTTTTGGAATTTTTTCTCATATATAGATTTTGTACATATAAGAATCCTTGTACTAATGGGACCTTATGTTGTAAACTATATTTCTATGTAATGAAATATGTGTTATATGCAAATGTGGCGTTTGGGGTTGTTACATATAATACTTTAAACCTTCTTCAAGAAAAGTTCAAAACTTATTTTCTTGTTAACGGTTTTGAATGAGAGAAAGAAGTGAGGAATCCTCTTTACACGTGATACATATTTCTTAAGGCTTCAATAAAAAGGATGTGTCCAAATCATTCTTTAGGTGAGGCTCTTTACAGGGCGGTTCCGCCTGCACAAGCAAGCAGATTAGCTCCATCATTCCATTATTGTGCTGGTAGGTGCTTATCGACCCGTGCAGTGCTATAGCTAACGCATTTTGTTCATTAATTACTCCAAATTCTTTCATCGAATTAATTTGAAAACCCGAGATTTTAAAGTTGGTCCTTTGATCATTCCATCATCTATGATTGAATTGCGAAAACTGTCTTTTCACATCCATTTCCCTATCACAAAAGATATACCAAAAGATTGTTCATGTATCCAAAGGTGGATCCCAATAAAATCTCCAAAGAGAACATAAATAAAACAAAATTATTTTTTATAAAATACAATTTTTATATGATATATTCTTGACGTAAGCAAAAAAATATCAAAAATACCGGGAAGAAACCAGTCTAAGATATGTTGTTAAAATGCACAAAGCAAATAAATATACTCAAAAGATATTTGTACTATGCATAAGTAACCTTAGAAAGGTGAACAATAACTTAGTGGGATGAGAAGTGTTCGTAAGAAGTATTAACATGCTCCAATGGGTGTCAATAGTTATGACTTTCTTTAATATGCAAGATGGAGAAATAGAGCATTCATGTTATACCTTGAAAAGTTAGTGGAAACTTGTGTTCTTCATTAATCTCTTCATTTAGGGTCCGTTTGGTTTACATGATTGTTTTTAATAGATTTGGATTTTATGGAAGGATTTGGATTTAGATTGGAATGAATTTGGAATCATTGTTGTGTTTGGTTTGTAGGATTTGGAATGGAACTGGATTCCATTATTTATAAATAATTTATAAAAAAATTAAATTACATTTTTATTAATCGATTATTATAAAACAAATGTTTTTAACATTTTTAGAACCTTATTGCATACAATCCTACGAAATCTCGTGAAATTCCAAGCACCCCCTAAGAATTTCAAAATCCTATGTAAAATTTCAATTAAATCATAGGATTTCAAATCCAAATAATCCAACAAAACCAACATAAGATTGAATTAGATTTGAAAGGATATGTTGGGTTATAAAGAAATATTGGAAAATAGCTATGAGAAAAATAAAAATACCATAAATTGAGAAAGAAAAATAAGTGATTCTCATGTTTAGAGTCTTCCATCTTATTCTTTGGGGTTATCTTTTATAAAATATATATATATATATATATATATATATATATATATATGTATTATAGTGACGTCTTCAAATACAATTAATTAAATGGTACAACTGTTACAAACCAATCTTGACCCTCCATTCTCTTGATCAACAGTTAGGATTTTTTGAAAATTTAATTGATTTAGAAAATTAGAGAAAGGGTATTTTTGGAATATTATTTTTAATGTAAATTTAGAAATCATGTTTGTTTCCATAATTAGTTCCCTAATTATCTCATCCCCCCCCTCTCTCTCTCTCTCTCTCTCTCTCTCTCTCTCTTGTCGATAAACCCTAAACCACTGATCATTACCAGTAAATCAACAACCACCAACCATCGCCAGTAAACCTACAATCACCAACCACCTCTCTCTCTCTCTCTCTCTCTCTCTTTTCGAGTAATATCCATCCATATTTCTCTCTCTCTCTCCTCTCTTTTTGTTTGTTGAATGCCGCTAGAAGTACGGTGGAGTCGGCACCGAAAAGAAGCTGCATGAGTGATCAGAGAACATAAATAGTCTGAAGCCTTCATCCCTAAGATCGTGAATTCGTTCATGAAAAAGTGACGAAGATGAAAATGTTATAGATTTTTTCACGTGGATCATTTTTCATATTGTTTCATATATAAAAAAGTGATGAATTTTTATGCATGGATCATCTTTGTATACGATTTTTCATATGTAGATCATTTTTCATATTGTTATATATATAAAAAATGATGAATTTTTGTATGTGGTTATGAATGATTATGAATTGTTTTTGTATTACAATTACGAATAGTTATAAATTGTTATTGTATTACAGTTATAAATGGTTCATCTATTAAGGAATTGATAATTTTTCAGAAAAAATTGAGTTATTTCTAAAAATACGGAGTCAGTTACATACGGTAACCAAATAAGATATTTAAGTAATTAATATTTTTTAAGAAAAATCTAAATTATTTCTAAAAATACGAATTTTGTAAAAAGACCCAAATACCCTTAGTTGTAACGGTTGTATCCTTTAAGCTGGTTGCTTTTGAAGATGTCTCTTTCTCTCTCTCTCTCTCTCTCTCTCTATATATATATATATATGTTTGTGTGTTTTTAATAACTTGCTAATTTGTGAGATTCGTAAAATCTAATTTAAACCAAAAAATTAATTGAAAAAGAAAATCTAAAATAAATTAAAAACCTTTCCCTCTCTCCTCCCTCGTATGGGGAAGGCTAATGACATCCCTAATATATGCTAAGGACACCCCTAAGACTATTATAATTATTACTTTCTTTTGCTTTTATGTTTTTTTTTGTCTTTTTGTTGTTTTTATTTTTTATTGTTTTCTTATTTAATTAATTAATTAATTTCTTATTTATATTTACCGTGTGAACATCTTCTGTATATTCAAGAGTCAACTCTGTTGTATGTACATGAACACCTACGAAGCTTGTGTTCACATGAATCACATATACTGTTCATATTCATGTGATGTGATTGCGCATATGTATCGATATGAACATCTATTGCCTTTGATATGTGTTCATTTAAACGAATTCAAATGTCATACTAATCACTTACCAATAAGAACGCTTTGATCATTTTCTTCATTATCGAAATTCGAATTCCGAATGTAGTCGTAGACGATTTTAACTTTGTCATTTTCATTGTTGTCGATCTGTTTTACAATATGTTTATCCATATTACTCGGACGATATGGAAATCTTTTACATTTACGAAAACAATATGTTATATGGAGAACATCATTTGTAAATTATGATCATGAACACGTATGAAATCAAATACAGTATTATATCATGACCAATTAATGAGATTTTTTAGATTTGTAACTCTCAATTAATTATTTGGGAGTTACATAAATGTCAAATTACCTAATTACCCTTGTATTTAATATATGAGTTACATTTGAACATAAAGAAAATGTGTAATACCTCAGGTTGATCCATCTTTTACAGCTAAAATTGATCCGTCTTTGTGATAACCAGATCTTGGTTGTCACCTGAGGTAATAAATATGTGATTATTTGTTATATATGATTACGTGACAGCATGATAAATTGATACATTTGATCATGCTAGTATGTGAAATTATGTGCAGAATGTAGATGCATGTATATGGTTATGTGGGTGCATATATATATATATATATATGTATATATATACACACATGTATGTTATATGGATGCATGGTTGTGTGAGGTAAGTGCATGCATGAGAGGTTATGTATATGTGTAAGTATGCATGAGGTTAGGGCTGTTATAGCCGACCTTTCCTTTTAAGGAAGGGTATAAAAGGAGGGTGAAATCTCCATTCACCTCTCTTGCCATCTTTGGAATAAGTTTAAGCGATTTAGAGAGAAAGTTTGACCGAATTTCCTTATTTTGCATTACAAGAAGACTGATTTTCAAAAGGCTTTCAAGGTGAGTGGTTTAAACTGCTTTTTGACTATTCATAACTGTATAATTGATTATAGAACTCTATTCTTGATTTAAAAGTAAAACTTTGAAGTGTTGTCCGGAATAGGCTTAAACCGGCCAAGAGCCAGGCGGTTTAGCCATAAACAGGACAAGGGCTGGGCGATTTAAGCCCCAAACCGGATAAGGCATGAGCGATTAATAAATAAACCGTTTGGTGAGTATTGTCCGGATTAGACCTAAACCGATCAAGAGTCAAGCGGTTTAGTCTTAAACCGGACAAGTGTTGAGCGATTTATGATTTTTGAGTTTATGTTAAGTATTTTAAACGGAGAAGTAGGAATACGACGATGAGGTGGCCGGTTTATTTTAAATCGGACAACACGTGAAGGGTTAAATCGGATGATCTTGTATAGTGTTGTCCGGATTTGTTATCCGGACAAGATCTGTAATAAAGCCAAGTGATAAATCAGACAAACCATGTAAAGTGTTGTCCGAATTTGTTATCCCCACAAAATTTGACCGGATTAAGATCAGACATGATATTTTGATTCTTTTAAACAAAGAAGATGGGAATTTTTGATAAAGAATAATTTTGGAACTGATAATAATTACATTGACTGCGGTCTGTTATATATGGAATTGATTTGTGAAATATTTTGATGAGGAAATAAGGGTGACATATCAAGGAGAGGTGTACCATGGGATAAGAGTTGCATATCGAGGAGAGGTGTACCTTGGGATAAGGGTGAAATATCAAGGAGAGGTGTACATTTGGATATAAGGGTGGCATTTGTGTGTGTATTTCGTAATATAACTCTTACTATTATATCCCTTAAGATTACCGTGATTTGGAATCTTTATTTCTTTGTGATTTAAAGATTTAGAATTAAAGTTCTTTACGAAAATCATAGTGTGGATGTTATAAAAAAGGAGATAACAGGTTGTTTGACCTGAAACTTTAAACCTTATTTGATTCAAGAGGTTTAAAAGTGGCATTCTGATAATTGATTAATGTAAACTTGTCTTGTTTAATATTTTGTTTACAAGCAAAGATTAATGGCCTGAAAAGTGAAAGGTATTGACATTATGCTTCTACTTGTTCATATATTTGAGATATATATGAAAAGTTGTTTTATTTTAAAGTTTTGGTGATTTTCACCCTGCAATGACATAAATAGGGTAACTCACTAGACCTTTCAGTCTAACCCTCGTTTTGTGATTTTAAATATGTATTGCAGGAAGTGCTGAGGGTAAAGGGAAGGGAAAATGTAATAATTTCCCTATATGCTTATCTGCATAAAGATTTATTGACGGCATGTATAGTTTTGTTAGATAAATTTGGTTTAGTACAATAATTGTATTTTGAATTTTTGGACCATATATTTTGTATGTTAAGTTCTTGTATTAAGGGACCTGAATGGTATATAAACATGTATTTCTTTTGTATGAAGTATGTGTTACATGCAATATGTGGTATGGGGCATTACAGTCTTTTACAACTCATGTTGATCCGTCTTTTACAGTTGAAAGACATCTTAGACGTAGTTGTTAGAATAAGTAAAAATGTAATATAAATTATGTAATGTCTTATTTATATGTCAAATCTCATTTTCTTATGTTTTATTTTTATAATTATATAATTATTTAAAAAATAATAGTAATGTTTATATCAACAAGTATTTATTA
>NW_020200611.1:160980-175375 GCF_001531365.2 Cynara cardunculus var. scolymus
GTTTTAAACCTTATGTTTATCCGTCTTTTATAGTAAAAAAAGTTATGAATACTTGATTATTTAATAATGATCATTATTACTTTATTGTTTTGACTAAATGTTTTTTTTTTTATGAAAAACTTAATTGTTTATTTTTTATTTATATTGATGTTTGATTATTATTTTGTATATATAAGACAACAAAAAGACAAATAATTAGATATGGGTTAGAGATGTCTTTATACACATACATATTTTCATCTTCTTCATCTCTTTATTTTTTATCTCTTCACTTTTTTCTTTATATTACATATTATATAATTATTAGAAAATAACAATAAAAAGAAATTTGATATAAAAAGTTGATAAAGTAATTGAACTTTTATATTCCCAAACATTTATTCTTTGAAAAAAAAAACATTTTTATGTTTTATTTGATTTGGTTTTAAACCTCATGTTTATCCGTCTTTTACAACTAAGGTTGATCCGTCTTTTACAACTCATGTTGATCCGTATTTTACAGCTGAAAGACCCCTTAGACGTAGTTGTTCGAACGCATCATCATTTGTTGACTTGAATGAAATAAGCTACAAGGAACCAGCGAGACACAATTTTTTCTTCAACAATAATTATAATGTACATCCATATATTAATCAATTTCCAGAAAGGTTTCACCCTTACATCAGCCAGGTACATGATGTGAGAGGTGATAGAAATTGTGGATCGAGCAATAGCTGTCCACCTTGGTCTTCATGAAGATGTATGACCAACAATTCGGTTAAACTTGATGGAAGAGTTAGACGCATACAAGATATAATTGTTGATCATCTCTCTCAGTGATTTAATGATAATCCATTTTACCTCATACAAAGTATTATTGTTTCTGTCTTTCAGTTCCAACGATCATCACTGAGTCTGTTCAGTGATCGCTAAGAACATGTAATGTAAATCCATCAGCGACAGCGATACTTCAAGAAGACAAAACTCACACCAAAGAACCTTCAGCGAAAGTCGAAGACTGAAACTGAAGATTAGAGACTGGCATGTTCATGATCTGAAACGGCATTAAGTGATTATAACTTGGTCTACATATTGCCCAAGCCTCAACTAATGCTGAAGAGACCTTCAGGATTATTCCAACATTCAGCGATCAAAAGAAGCTTGTTGAGCAAGATTGCTTTTGTCTTGTCCTTCCACACACAAAGGACAAACCCATATCTTTTCTAGAGTATAGTACAGTACGGAACCGATTAGTTGACTCTACTACCCACCAACTCCATGAAAGGATGTCTGCTCATGAATAGGCTTTTGTACTATTCACTGTAGCAAAGGACAAGTCTTTCTCTAAAGGCTTGACACATGTTCAAACCCTAATACATTGCATTAAATGTGTATTTAATGCAATGGGTATAAATAGATGTGTTCTATCTCAATGCAGAGACACTCTACAACATTAATTCTTATGTGCATACGTGAAAGAACACACACATCTAAGAATACAATACGCTTATCTTCAAAGAAAGTTAGAATCCCTTTTCAAGTATTCTAAATAGTTCTTACCCAGAAAGAACTCACTTTCTTCTTAGTCTTAAACATCAAACTTTTTCTCTTTGCTAAGAACTTTTGTGTGTAACTTAGATTGTTTAGATATGTTATTTATCTTATCTTTTCCGCATACAATCTTGTAAAATCTGTATTGATCATTCTTTATCAATATATATATTTTAAATTTGAAAAGTTTATTGTGTTTGTATTCATCCCCCCCTTCTACAAACTGTTTCTAAATATCTTGTAGACCCTAAAGGGACCAACAAGTGGTATCAGAGCAGTGTTTTCTTTTCTTGTTGTTTAGTTATTTTTCTGCATTATATTATCTCCTTCTCTAGATAATTTTACTGCTTTCAAATGGCTTTACAAAATAAAAACACACACTTTCATGATAATGACTCTCTTGCCAAACCTCCTCAGTTTATCCGAGACAAGTTTAGTCTTTGGAAAAATCAGATGTCCCTCTTTTTGGAAGGTGTGGATCCTAAAATTCCATACTATATAGAAAATAGACCATATGTTCCATACACTATTTCTTCGGCTATTCCTGAAACAGCTACGACTGCCGTGATTCCTGAACGGTAGATTCCAAAACTCCCTCATCAATGGAGTGATGAAGACAAGAAGAAGATAGCTATAGACACTCATGCTAGGTCTATAATAGCTATGTCTCTTTCTGATGAGATTTATCACTCTATAATGAAGATGAGAACCTCAAAATCCATGTGGGACACTTTGCGTGTTCAATAGGAAGGAACCTCTCAGATTCAAGAATCGAGGAAGATTAACTTAGTAAGACAATACAAAAGCTTTCTCTGTGGAAAGACTAAGACATTGTCTGAAGTACACCAACGTTTTATTGTTTTCTTATTGATTTAAGGACTGTCGGTAAGGAATATTCTAATTCTAAAACTTTAACGATGTTTCTGGAATGTTTACCTGAATCTTGGGATACTTATGCATGTGTCTCAAGATGTCCAATGACTTGTCCTCTCTCTCTCTCTCTCTCTTAGCACCCTATATGGGATAATGCTCAATCATGAGCAGTCTCGACAGTTGAAAAAGAATCTGATAAATGATTCCAGAGAAATGAAGAGCTCTCCGTTAGCTCTAATCTCTGGAGATACTTCAGCTAAACTTCCATCTTCTTCTTCTTCAATTCTTCCTCCTGTCACTATCATTGAGTTAGATTCTACTAACTCTGAGGATCTATCAGAGTTTGATCTTGCAAACTTTGATGAATCACTGGCGCTATTGACTAAATCTTTTAGGAGATTCTCGAGGAAAAACAACTTTCACAGATCTCTTTCGCTGGCCATCAAAGAAAAGCCAATGTCTGATAATATAGACAAGGCTTCAGCAATCTGCTACAATTGTCACCGCAAGGGTCACTTTGTTGGTGAATGCAGGTCTAAGAAGGCTGTGACGCCATCTTCTAAAACCCCATCCTCCTTCAGATCTAAAAATTACAAATACCTGAAGCTGAAGGAGAAGTACAAGAAGATGAAAAGTTCCTAGCGAAAGGCCAAATTGTCCCTGAAGAGCATGACTGGGCTGATTCATCTGATGAATCATCATCTGATGAGGAAGACACGACCTATCTCTGCTTAATGGCCAAGGATGTCAAAGAAGAAGCTTCTGAGATGTCAACTTCTAATGATTCCTCATCATCATCTCCTGTTTAGGTATGTCTCCTGAATGAACCCTCTTCTTCTTCCTCTTCTAGCCTATCAGCATTAGATATGTTGACGGTGGACCTTTAAAATACCCGAATGGCAAGTCTAAAGCAGAAATGCTTAATCTTGATCTTCAAGAACAGTTGAAGATTTGTCATTCAAAGATCAAAGAGTTGACTAAGATCGAACAAGATCTTAAAGATCAGGTCATTGTGAACCAAACCATCACTATCGAACGCGAACAGGCTATCACTGAGCGTGAGCAAGCAATTGCTGAATTCAAGGCTGAGAAGGCTACCATTGAAGAATGGTACAAAGCCTCTGTCAAAGCCTCAGAGATCATTAACACTCCGATCCCTGCTAAGATAAAGACTTGTCTAGGATTCTTCTATGATTAGGAAGACAATGTCGCTGACAGGTTCATGCTTAAGTTTGTCACCTTTGTCTCTTCTATTCTTGACACTTCTTCCTCTCAGTCTTCTTTAGCTGAGAGTCATCATGATGGAACTCCTTCGAGTTCAGGTTGCAAAATGAAGCGTAAATCTATTGTCACAGCACCTCTTCCTAAGAAGACTAACAAGTTAAATAGATCTAAATCTATTACTTCAGCTTGTAAACCTTCTTCTTCTTCTTCTTCTTCTTCAAGAACTAAGAAATCTGAATCCTCTTAAAAATTTAAGTCTCAACTCAAGGTGAATGTTTCACCTAAGGACTCCAAATCCTCAAAAGTTCCTCCTAGAACTTATGAAAAAGGAATCCTTGGAGCTTGTCCCTCTTCAAATCTGGTACTTCTTGGCCCTAAAGCTACCTTCAGCTATAGGAAGTAAAAACATTATGGTGAAACTACACATATTGCCAGTAAGTGTCCTTCTGCCGCCAAGGCTGGTCCACAAGCCAAGGGCAAGAAAGTAGCTAAGCCTGAGAAATCAACCAAAGTGAAATCAATCCCTAAGGCTGTGAAAGCAACCAAGGTGAAGAAAACCACTAGAGCCTCCTCTTCAAGCTCAATGAAGACAACTACTGACACTAAGTCGTCAGAGTCAGTTGTTATGATTCCTTCTACCACCGAAGCTTCTTCGTCAGGCTCAGTAAAGACATCCACTGACTCTATCTCTCTAGCATCATAGGTTGTTCCTATTTCCACTAAAACCTCTACAGGTTCAGTAAAGTCGTCTGCTGACCCTGGTTTTTCAGTTTCAGTAGATGAAGCCTCTAACATTGTTGGAGCCAAATAGAATGGGTACCAAAAGCATTTTTAAATTGTTTCTTTGTGTAGGAAGTCAAAGGCATATGGTATCTCGATAGTGGATTCTCAAGGCACATGACCGGAGACAAATCCCTGCTTATCGATTACAAGGAAGAAAGAGGCCCTTCTGTGACCTTTGGAGGTAACAGAAAAGGATATACCAGAGTTTTTGGTATATTAACCAATAGTGCAACCACATTCAGTCGTGTTGCATACGTTGAAGGACTGAAGCATAACCTCCTCAGCATCAGTCAGCTATGTGACAAAGACTACACAGTGAAGTTCTCCAAAAATTCATGCTATGTCTATGACAAAGATGATAAGGTTGCCTTAACCGGTTCTCATCTAGAGAATGTCTACATCATCAACATGAATTCTTCTCTTCCTGAGAATAGTTGTCTCCTCTCTAAAGTTTCATTAGATATCAACTGGTTGTAGCACAAAAGGCTTTCTCACCTTAACTTCAAGACACTCAGCGAGTTGTCTAGAAATGATCTTGTCACTGGTCTTCCTCAACACTCCTTTGCAAAGGAATATCTTTGCTCATCATGTAAGAAAAGAAAACATACAAGAGCTAGTTTCATGTCAAAGAAAATCTCTTTAGTGACATCACCTCTTCAGCTACTGCACATGGCTCTCTTTGGTCCAGTGAACGTGCAATCTATCGCTGGAAAGAGGTATACACTCATCATTGTCGATGAGTACTCCAGATATACTTGGGTCTTCTTTCTCAGATCCAAAAGTAAAGCACCTGAAGACATCATTTCGTTCATCAAGAAGATAACTTATTTGAGGACAAGGGAATTTCTCACAACTTTTCTTCAGTGAGAACTCCTCAGCAAAATGGGGTTGCTAAAAGAAGAAATCAAACAATTATTGAGGCTGCTCGATCAATGCTAAACAAGTCCCATCTCCCTACTAATTTCTGGGCTGAAGTTGTCAACACCGCTTGTTTCACTCAAAATTGGTCGCTGATCGTTAAGAGGTTCAAAAAGACAGCTTACGAATTTTTCCATGGCAGAAAGCCCTCTATCAGCTTTCTACATATCTTTGGTTGCACGTGTTATATTCTCAACAATCGTGATCAACTAGGAAAGTTCGATCACATAGCTGATGAAAGAATCTTTCTTGGATATTCTTTAGTGTCCAAAGCCTTCAGAGTATTCAACAAACGCCCAGACAATAGAAGAAACTATTCATGTCACATTTGATGAATCTCAATCAGCTAATTCTAAAACCATCATAAATGATGAGAAAGAATTAGAAAACTGGATGTTTCTCATTATGGACAAACTGAAGCTTCCTTCAGCATTCCTCTCAACACTGAAGCCCTAGAAGCTGAAGATGATCTATTAATCATTCCAGTTGCAGCTAATCACATCAATGTGTCATCTTTAGAGATCGTTGTTGTGCCCATTAGCTGTGTTCCACCTTCTACTTCAAACATTGATCAATCAGTGAATGAAATGCCTTCAACATCTGAACCTATATCAATCGTTGAAGATGAGGCTCCTTTAGCAATTGTTCCATTTGCTGAAGAATCTATAGCTGAAGCCTTATCCTCTGTTCCTGAACTTCTATGCTCAGATGATAATCCTCTACCTGCTCAGCGATGGACTAAAGACCATTCTATTCATCAAATTCTTGGTGATCCATGTATTCAGACTCGTCATGGTCTAGATAATATATGTCTCTTCGTCAACTTTCTTTCTTTAGTTGAGCCCAAGAAGATCAATGATGCTATCTCAGACCCTAGCTGGGACATTGTCATGCAAGAGGAGCTCATTGAGTTTGATAGGAACAAAGTCTGGTACCTTGTCCCACGTCCATCTGACAAAACAGTGAGAGACACCAAATGGGTCTATTGCAACAAGTTAGATGAAGAAGGTGTGGTAACCCGTAACAAGGCTCGACTTGTTGCTCAGGGTTATAGACAAGAAGAATGGATCGATTTTGACGAGACCTTCGCACCAGTGGCTAGACTCGAAGCAATTCAACTCTTTCTAGACTTTACTGCCATAGAGACTTCAAAGTCTACCAAATGGATGTAAAGAGCGATTTCCTTAATGGAAAACTTCAAGAGGAAGTTTATGTTGAACAACCTCCAGGGTTTCTTGACCCCAAGTATCCAAACCATGTCTATCGTTTGGATAAAGCTCTTTATGGGTGAAAACAGGCTCTCCGTGCCTGGTATGATACCCTCTCCTCATTTCTCATCTCAGTGAAATTTGTCAGTGGAAAGATTGACCAAACCTTATTTCTTAAAAATGTTAAAGGTCATATCATTCTAGTCTAAATATATATCGATGATATCATTTTTGGTTCCACTAATCCCTCTTTATGTTTTCGATTCGCTGATCGCATGAAGAAAGAATACCCCATTAGTATGATGGGAGAACTAACATTCTTTTTAGGTCTCCACATCAAGCAATCAGATAAAGGTGTCTTTATCAGTCAAAGTAAGTATGTCCGTGATATGTTGAAAAAGTTTGATCTCTCTAACAGCTCATCTATGAAGACTCCTATGGCTCCTTCACTCTCTCTCAACAAGGAAAGCCTGTAAACATAACTGTTTATAGAGGAATGATTGGCTCTCTGCTGTATCTCACAGCTAGTCGACCATATATCATGTATTTTACTTGCTTATGTGCACGATATCAATCTAAACCTAAGGAATCCCATCTGATCGCTGTCAAACGCATCTTTAGATACCTGAAGGGAGCTAATAACTTGGGTCTCTGGTACCCTAAGGGTTCAGGTTTTGACCTAAATAGGTTATTCGGATAGTGATTTTGCAGGTTGCAAGATCAATAGGAAAATCACCACTGGAGGCTGTCAGCTTCTAGATGGAATGTTGGTGAGCTGGACAAGTAAGAAGCAAAACTCAATGTCCACATCAACCGCTGAAGCTGAATACATTGCCGCTGGAAGTTGTTGTGCCCAAGTCCTTTGGATGAAAAACCAGCTGAACGACTACAATCTTCAGTTCTCAAAGATCCCTATCTATTGTGATAGCACTAGTGCTATTGCAATTGCAAACAACCATGTACTTCACTCCAAGACCAAACATATAGAGATCAGATGTCATTTTATCGGGGATCATGTTATGAATGGTGATATTGAACTTCACTTTGTTCCTACTGATTACCAGCTCGGTGACCTTTTCACCAAGCCTCTTGATGAGACAATATTTAACAACTTGATCAACGAACTGGAGATGCTAAATACTGAAGAATTATTTTCTTCGGCTATACACATCAATCAGTAAGTGAAATGATTCAGTGATCTATCTCTATCCCTGAACTCTTGAGTACATGTATCTATTCTCTCTAAGGTATGTATACTTGTTCTTTTTCTTTAAAACTTAAAACTATCACTGAAACTTTCCTTCTTCCATGATCAAAACGTTTTAAAAGTTTTTTTCAGTGATTCTTTCTATCACTGAACATTTTTAAGTAAGTATATCTCTTTTATACTTGTCTTTTCTTAAAATCAAAATGATCATTGAACCTTTCCATTTTCAGTGATTCAATTTTTTTTAAAGATAGTTTCAGTGATTCTTTTATCATTGACACTTTTTATAAAAATATATTCTTCTAAGATATTTTTCATTTCTTAACACAAAACTCATTACTGAAGCTTTTCTTCTTCAATGATCAAATGTTTTAAAAGGTTTTTATTTAATGATTCTCTTATTACTGAATGTGACTCTTCAAATTCTTTAAAACCTTTTCGTTTAATAGAAATAGTTAATGAACCGTCTTAATGACGACATTCACTGTTACCAATACGAATCGCTTTGAGACGCACAAAAAGGTCTGACACATGTGACCTGCTATAACTTCCATCAAATCATGGATGAGAACATGCCATATTTTTCATCATGGCATTTCCTCAACAATCGTATTTTCCTCTCTCCTGTTTCTTTTATCTCTCCTCCTACCTATGAATATGAGATCTCTTCCCTCGTATTTTCTTTACGCTTTCAAAATCTTTTGACGAACCTCTGCCAAAAAGAAATTGCAAGCAAGAACTCTCAAAGAACACTCGAATCCTTCGACCTTCTTCTCAAAAACTCTAAGGTCGATAACTTTCTTCAAACTTTGAACTGTTCTTGTTTTTCTTATGAAACTGTTGTTTGGTATTTTAAGAACCTTGTTCTCTTAAAACACAAAAAGAAAGATTAATAACACAATATTATTCTTGGTTATAATCTAAAGTTTCAAAAACACTATTCATCTTGAAAAACCCTAACATCTTCTTTGTGGATTTTTCGAAAGAAGTTTTATTGTTCTAAAACTTAAAAAGATCATAATCAATCTTGGACTACTAATATAAACTATTTTTTTTCTTGTCTCTAACAAAAACAAAAAATGGCTTCCAAGAATGTGAACTTCTCTATGGAAGACGTTTCCTTCAAGACAAACAAACACATTGCCTTGTTGGATATCCCCACAAACTAACTATTTACGAGGACGCTGCTGCCTTCCTTAGGATGTCCCCCATTGCCTACGCTCTCAACCATGAACCTGTCATGGTTAGGGAGGCCCTTCAGCAATTCTGGATGACCACTGAAGTGGTGCAAGAAGCTGACAAGAACGGTCAACGGGTGGAGAAAATCTCCTTCATCTTCAACCGGATGACCGTGAGCTTTGGTGTGACCACTCTCAGGTACGTTCTTCGATTCCCCAAGGTTCCTTTCGCGACCCTAGGACTAAAGAAATCATCGCTTGCCTCGATGACATTGGCTACCAATGGCCAATGAAGGACTCCAACGAGCCTCTCAAATCGTTGTCCAAAATTGAGAAGATCCGCATCTCTGTGGTTTGGCAGTTTCTCTTCTCTCACTTCATCCAGAGCATGGGTGGGAAGACTGGCAGTCAAGATCAGGTATCTAGGGTTGCTCTCACAATCGGCATCTCAGTCATCCGTCGGCAACCGATTAACTTCCTTGCAGTGATCTTTGACGACCTGATGCTCAAGCTGAACAAGCGTCAGAGGGAGAAAGTGGTTCCCTACACCTGGATGGTAAAAAAATACTCCAAGGAAGGTAACCTTCCTGTGTGCAAGCTTGGATCTAGGATTCTGGATCGCAAGCTAAGGGATGGAGATGTTTCACTCTATTCGGTGGTGCAATACTCTTCAATTCCTCCTTCTTCTCCCTCCAAGGTGGTCAAGACAAGGGAACCCCCCCCCAAGTCTAACCCAACCACCACAACCATTTCTTCCAAACGCCCATCTCAACCAACTATTGATTCTCCTTTGAGAACCAAGAAGGCCAAAAAGGGGACAACCACGTCTCTTGCTATGACCTATGAAAAGGTTTCAGTTATTGAAAGAAGCCTTACCCCCGATGCAATTTTAGTCAGCCTTCCCAGATCTTCAGTGATATCTGAAATCACTGTCGTACCAGTGGCTCCTCACCCAACCGCCTCAGTGACCCAAATCACTGAAGGTGAGAATATCAACGTCGCCATAGCTGAACACCCATGAACTTCAGTTTCAACCATCTTCTCATCCCCTCCTTCTTTGGTCTCAACACGTGTCTATGAGTCATCAACACCTGTCCTCTCGAGGCTCCTCAGCATACTAGTGCTCATCCTCTTGAGTGCACCATGGAGCCCACCAGCGTTAATCCTTCAGATAACGCTGAAGACCCCTTAGATACTCCATCTTCCTACCCATTCAATTCCTCTAACCCTGAGCTTCCTTATGCTCACTCTCATTCTTTTTCAGGTCCTTTTGAGAATCAAGCCATGGAAGAAGAATACGACATGGCTATCGACATGAAGCTGCTCCTCCCCGCAGTCGTGACTATCTTCATCAAGATGGACGAGGTCCATAAAGACATGTCTTGCAGGGACGAAGTAGTTGCTGACCTCTCAGCCGTCAGGGCTGAAGTTCAAGAGGTCAGCTCTCCTCTCTACAAGTGGTTGTTCAAGCCAATGCTAAGGCCATCACTGCTCTAACGAGCAAGGCCGATGAAGCAAACTCCCACTATGTCCAGCATGCAGAGTTGATGCAACAAGTTCTGGCCGCTCTTGGTCAACCAGTTCCAGCGCCTCCTCCTTCATTCACTGCTAATGACCATGCCCAAATAAACGAAGCGTGTGAAGCAACAATCAACCTAGCCAGTGCTCTGATGCGGCTAGAGGAAATGATGGTGCTCTAAATTCAGAGCGTCGACCAACTCTCTGGCTATTGCTCTATAGCTATCGCCAGAGAGGGGGAGATAAGGTCTGATGCTGGACCGTCTACTGCTGCTACCGCCCCTGAATCTGTTGCTCCAACAACAAATGAAGCTAAGTTGAAGTTCTTGGAGCTGAAGTTGAAGCTGAGGTTGTCAATGAAATCCCAAGTTCTTGTGAAGCTCCTGCAGCTGAGGAAGTTGATGTCGTCCGATCTGACGCTGAAGCTCGCGACGATGACCTTCCCATCACCTTTGCAGCTAATGCTGGTGATGTGGAAGATGATGATGAAGAGGATGACGATGAAGATAGTAAGTCTCCTGACCTCCCTGACTCTGGCAGTGACCTGGATGACGATGACGATGATGATGAAGACGACTTCACTATCAGTACTAGTGACTTGCTGCTGCCACACAAGATATCATCCTCAGTGATTCCGCATCCCAGGAGAAGCAAAGGGGAGAAGAGGCCATTCAAGAAACGCACCAGAGCACCACGTCAAAAGGCAAAGCTGTTGCTGAAGAAGGGAACCTCAAGGTACTTTTCAAACCCCTTAAACCCTTATATGATGAGTCCTCAAGCCAAATCACCATTACATACATGTACCAACTCTCTATCCCCTCAACTACCTGCGGTCGGCTGGAGGAATAGGTCCCTAAGAACCCAATCCCTAGCACTCCTACCGACCAGCAGATGACTCAGTTTAGGGAGTCACTTGACCAAACTAGAGTAAAAATTCCTCTCCGTACCTCTAGTTGTGGTGAGTTCGACTTCCTGACCGAAGCTGAAATACTCGAGGCTCTCAAGGCCGAGGAAGAACTTAAACTTCAAAAGAAACAGACTGAGGACAGCTTAAAGCTGGCCAAGTCTTTAGCTGCCAAAGTTCTTCCAAAGAAAAAAAATCCAAAAAGACGGTGAACGTTGTCCAGGCCCAAGCTAAGCTTCTATCTATTGCAAAGGTTGAACGTGAAAAGAACCTGAAGCTGGCCGAACGTGACAAACGCTAGAGCGAAGTTTGCCTTAACAAGAAAATCAACCCTCATCCGATTACAAATGTCAGCATCAATGGACGAATAAAAGACGGTGGGTTGCTGATATCTACGCTCATCACCTAGGATAACCTTGAGGCGGTCACCGAGTACCCTTCCTACCTAGGCGAGTATGGCTACAACGAATGGTTGGAGATCCGCCAAGCCATTCAGCGCTCAGTATCTCGACACAAGTCGATTATCGAAGACTTCATCAGCGAGCTGGTCAAGAAGGCGTCCAGGTATGTTGCAGTCCCTGAAAAGCCAATGCTGAAGAAAGGTGGAAGAAGAAAAAGGCCTTCAAACCCTAATGACAGACCATCCCTGAGGAACGAACATGAAACAAAGTTCTCCTTAGATGAAGTCCTGAAGGCTTCGAAGAAGCCAGACATATCAATGCTGAATCTCTCACTGCCAGCGAAGGGTCCTTACATACCCAACACTGTGCATGTGAAGCCTAAGTTATGAATTATATTCCTTGACTATGATGGCGAAGTAAGATTTCAGAGAATGTCCGAGTTACATCTACGCCTAATGGAACACCTCGGATATCTCAGGTTATGGCTAGATGAAGACTTCAAAGGTGAAATGATGGACCGCAAGTTCAGAAGGGAGTTTCTATGTCGAAAAAAGCTTGGAGAAAATGTACTTGGCTTTATTAATCTGAACGACTTAGACCAGTTACTTTCCTTTGTAATTTGTGCATTCACTGTATAAACCTTTTGTAACCTATGTCTACTTTTAGTGTTCAACTTATATTTTGTATGTCTAAGACATGTACTGAATGACTTGTAATATTTCCTTTTGAAATTAATATAAGTATTTATTGTGCATCACTAAAAAAGATCCCAGAAAAGAGTAATAGGGACACAAGTCTATGAGTTCCAGTGTTACTCATACATTCACTGGCAATATATAAGTCTGTGAACATGCTTTCAATTTCAGTTTCCCTTCTTATACTATTTCTTGAACTTATAACTTAAGAAAATTTTCTAAGTAAAGACTGACTCACTAAAAGAGATCCCAAAACAGTTAAAAAGGACATGTACTTTATATGTAACTTTTTCTTACTGCTATTTGATAAGGCAACTTTTCTTATGTTGTTTTGTTATCATCAAATAGGGGGAGATTGTTAATCCTCTCTCTCAGTGATTTGATGATAATCCATTTTATCTTATACGAAGTATTATTGTTTTTGCCTTTCAGTTCCAGCGATCATCACTAAGTCTGTTCAGTGATCGCTGAGAACATGTAATGAAAATCCATCAGCGACAGCGATACTTCAAGAAGACAAAACTCACACCAAAGAATCTTCAGCGAAAGTCGAAGACTGAAACTGAGGATTAAAAACTGGCGCGTTCGTGATCTGAAGCGGCATTCAATGATTACAATCTGGTTTACATATGTGTGAAGGTTTCCCAAGCCTCAACGAATGCTGAAGAGACCTTCAGGGTTATTCCAGTATTCAACGATCAATAGAAGCTTGTTGAGCAAGATTGATTTTGTCTTGTCCTTCCACACACAAAGGACAAACCCATACCTTTTTTAGAGTATAGTACGGTACGGAGCCGATTAGTTGACTCTACTACCCACCAATTCCATGAAAGGATGTCTGCTCATGAATAGGCTTTTGTACTATTCACTGTAGCAAAGGACAAGTCTTTCTAAAGGCTTGACACGTGTTCAAACCCTACTGCATTGCATTAAATGTGCATTTAATGCAATGAGTATAAATAGATGTGTTCTATGTCCATGTAGAGATACTCTACAACCTTAATCCTTACATGCATACGTAAAAGAACACACACATCTAAGAACGCAATATACTTATCTTCAAAGCAAGTTAGAATTTCTTTTCAAGTATTCTAAATAGTTCTTACCCAGAAAGAACTCACTTTCTTCTTAGTCTTAAATAACAAACCTTTTCTCTTTACTAAGAACCTTTGTGTGTAACTTAGATTGTTTAGATATGTTATCTACCTTATCTTTTCTGCATACAATCTTGTGAAATCTGTATTGATCATTCTTTATCAATATATATTTTAAATTTGAAAAGTTTACTGTGTTTGTATTCACCCCCTCCGCCTTTTACAAACTGTTTCTAAATATCTTGTAGACCCTAACGAGACTAACAAGAATACTTCAACATATTTGGAAATCAATATTGGAATATAGTTTACAATATTTTAAACTTTTTTCAATCAGATTGAGGTGCCCAGGTTGAACATTGGATGATAATGCCTGAATTTAGTGTCCTGATTGTTTCAAAGTATAATGTGATCTTATACGTTATAGACATTACAGGTTGTTCAACATACTTACCGCTTAGGTCTACTCCACCACTGTGGTATCAACATGTATGTTTTGCAATTGGGTACGTTAATTGTAACCATTATGTAAAACTAGACTTGGCAGAAGGATACTCGGTCCCTACTATTACTCCATTTTTTTTTCATTTTTGCTATCCGTATGCTGTTACATGGGCTATCCCGTATTTAGATCGAATAAATAAGTACCAGCAATTTTTACGTGTTGATTATACTACAAAAAATATAAATTATGTTATGTCTTATTTATATATCAAATCTTATTTTTCTTCTGCTTTATTTTTATAATTATATAATTATTTATAAAAATAATAATTTGTATTATGATAGAATTCAATGATTATCTTAAATATATTTTAATTTTTTTATATTTAAAATGAGATATCTATCAAGTATTTGATCA
>NW_020200611.1:175537-179880 GCF_001531365.2 Cynara cardunculus var. scolymus
AGGAATGATATAAAAAAAATATATTTATTAATAATTTATATCATAAATAAATATATCTTTATGTTAGACCTCAACTTGTGAAAGTGTAAGTATGAAATCTCTTACTCTTGTCAATAGGACTTAGTCTAGTGATGAGGTCTGGACTAAGAGCTCTCATGCAGAGGATCAAGAACCAGAGCTCTTACTCAAGAGTGAAGGTTTCATTCATACAGAGCCCGCGTTCTATCTCCATGGCCGATCAAGCCTTGTGGGCCAAAAAGCATAAGCGCTTGACACAAAGTTACAACTCCAAGACCTAGAACCTCTGCATAGTACATGCAGAGCTTCCGCATATACAGATTCTCTGCATAGTACATGCAGAGCTTCTGACTACTTTCTCCATGGAACGCGCACGTGTTAGCCTAGACATTCTTGCAAGCGTCTAACAGATTTGAGGCGGCTTGACCAAGTCTGCTCCGCCTTTTAAGGGAAGTCAAATATAAGGATGCAGACTAGTCAGCTCAGAGTTTCAAGCCTATTTTATAGCATAGTTTGTTAGACCTAAGCGTATATAAAGAGGCTTCCTCCTCACGTTTAAAGTACCTGAAGGAACCGACTTATACTATACGCAAATTCTGTGAGATTACGTTTTGCTTTAGTTGTTCTTCATATTTATCAAGTAAAGCATTCGACATATTCAAGTCTATTCATTGTTTTTACTTTCATCTTGAATATTTCATTTAATCATTCTTGATACACTATTAGCTGTTCATTCTTATTATTTAAACTGTGTTTTCAACAAATTAAGAGTATCTGGGTTCAACAATTGGTATCAGAGCCTGCTAATCAAATTCATTGATTAGTCGATTGATATCCGACTGGATTTTACTCTTAATTCTTTTCATTATTCGTTTTAAAAGAATTTTGACTCCTATTTTTCTCGGTTTTAAAATGTTTGCTTTTTAAGTAATCTGGAAATCATTTTTCCGTCGATCATCTTTCTCGTCAAATTTTTCTTCTCAAAAATTTTGATCTAAAATGTCATCTCAATCATGGAACTCCATGTATAGTGCCAGTTCCTTGACAAAACCTCCGACTCTCATTAGGGAAGAATATCCTCAATGGAAGATTCGAATGATAAATTTTTATGAGGGTCTAGATCTAAAGCTTTACGAATCAATTTTAAATGGCCCATATGTCCCTACAACCATCATTCCTCGTATTCCTACTGTTGGTGATACGATTTAGGTACCTGCCAGGCGAGTACCCAAACTTCGTCGTGACTGGAACGATGAAGATAAACGCAGAGTGGAAGTGGATCAAAAGGCCAAAAGACTTTTGATCATGGTGCTTCCCAACGAGATTTTTCAATCTCTTGATGCATGCGACTCCGCCAAGGATTTGTGGGATCAACTGGCTAACCAATTGGAAGGAGGCATAAAGATGAAGAAAAATCATCGTGCCCAATGCCTGAACGAATACAACAGTTTCCAGGCACTTCCTGATGAGTCTTTAGAACAGACTTATCAACGTTTTAATACTCTGATCAACAAATGTCGCAAATGTGACGTGATCATATCTCAAGAGGAGAGCAACATGCTCTTCTTGAAGAGATTAAACGCAGAATGGGGAAACCTGATGATGTCTCTCCAGGAGAATCAAGATCTGGAGCAATGGATATTGGACGACGTTTACAGGACTCTGCAGGCTCAAGAACAAGAGGTGCAGAAAGCCAAGGTCGCTCTGGGTGGACCTCTGGCTCTTGTCTCTGATTCAAAAGAGGCAGGATCAAGTCAGCCACACAGAGAACGAAGACCCAAGGAAGAGAGGAGAAAAGGAAAGAAGGCTCTCATTTTGGAGAGTGATGAAGAAGATAGAGCTTCAAGCTCTGAAGATGACGATATAAACGCCTTTGCACAATCCTTGGCCCTAATCACCAAGGAATTCCAAAGGAAGTTTGGGAAGAAGGAAGGTCTTCGACAAACGAGGAAGACAGAATGATTGAAGCAGAGGTAGAGCTTTCGAAGGAAGGAACCCTCCATCTGTTTCTAACAAGGAGGAAGAGCCATCAGACCAGAAGAAGCAAGGTGTTCGATGTTTCGGATGCGGAAAGATGGGGCATTACTCCAAAGAGTGCAGAGGCCCTCTAGTGAAAGATGAATTGTACTATAAAAATAAGTACAAGTACAATCGATCACAAAGGAGCCTCATGGCTGAATAGCAGAACTGGGTCTCTGTCTCCTCGTCTAAAGAAGAAGATCAAGCCAATTTCTATGGGATGGCTGTCGAGAACGACAGAGAAGAGTTTGGATCTGACTTTGACTCCCAGGTATGTTCCATCTCTGGCTACTTTCATTCTGACCTGGAAGAGAGCATCTCTGCTTTGACAAACAGTTTTGTCAATCTCTAGCAAAAGCTCTCTGTCGAAAAATCCAAAAGAAAATCTTTGGAAAAAGAAAAACTATTTTTTGAATGAGAGACAGAGCTGCTAACTGTAGAGAAACAAGAGTTATCAGTGAAAAATGAAAAACAAACAAAACGATCCACTGAAACAAGTCTTAAAACAGGGTGCTTAGAATTAAAAGCGGCAATTAAGAAGAAAGAAACAGAGCTTCTAGAAAAGGAACGCAACAGATTAAACTCTGAGGCTCTAAAAGACTATTTTCAAAAGAAAAGGAAGTTCCTACACCAAAGATTACAAAGAAAAGAGCTGTTGATTAAGAAATATCAAGATGCTCAGCAGGTATACGAAAAAGTAAATTCTCAAAGCAGGGATAAGTTATATAGACCTAGACCTCACCTGGAAGAAGAAAAATACTCTTGAATCCGTGTTTAGGTTGGGCGAAAAACAAAAACCAGATTTTCCTATTTTGCATACAGCCTCACCGTTCAAAAGATGTAGGCTTGAAAGTGGAGCAAGAACTCCAAGGTTGAAATTTGAATATATCTCTTACTCTTCAAAATGTGTGCCGCAAGTTGATTTAAAATGCATACACAAGAAAAATGAGATTTTTTATTTTGGCTCTACGAATCTCTAACATCTTAAGACTGAGAGTGAGGTTGTCAAACCTGAACCAAATGAAATCAAGAGTTCATCCACAGGAAATTTTCTTAAAGCTCTGGATCTAAATCTATTGGATCACTTCACAGAAACAATAAGACAGGTTTTTGAGCAAGATTTGCTTGAGACCTTGAATTATCCTCCTAAAGGTCATGCAGATTCTTCTGAGTGTTACTCCTCGGATACTTTTGAAAGTCCCACAAAACAAAAGATGGACGAAGCTTCTAGCTCATTCAAACGAGAATCTCAAGTTCTTAATGATACCTCTGTATTTCGATATTCACTCAAGGATTTTCTTAACTTTGACTCTGAGTCAGAGGTGGACTCGTTTAAAGAGCAAGTTAAGACAGAGGTCGTTGCCAAAGAACCAGAGGTTGCAAAACCCCCTATTGAGAAAAAGATTCTCCTAGGTTCTGGTCGTGTAAGCATTACAACGAGCGCTAAATCCGCTCCCAGGTTTGAATACAGGGTAAAGAATGCAAAGTCTGTTTTCTATACATCAAAGGGCTCAATTTCCAAATCTAAGCCAATTAAATTCACTCCGGAACAGAAGGGAAAAATCCGTTGCATGCTCTAATGTTAATTCCCCTGTTTCAGAGAGGCCTCTGAAGGCCAAAGGAGTAGGAAAGAAGAAAATAGAGAAGACTCATTCACTGTCAAAACAATCAGATCTAGATAGGAAGTTTGTTAGAACTACCAATGCTAGGAATGATTGTAATAATTTGTTCTTTAAATCTAATAAATCTGGTGAGTCCAGATTTCATACAAACATGATATGATCTTCATAGATTGTGATAAACATCAAAGTAGAAAGAAGATTATTAGATTGGGAGGAGAGAGAGAATATTACATCAGCAAATCTTGATTTTCAGATTAATGACAAAAGCTTAATTACAATTACAAGGTAAAYCCTATTTATACTAGGAAATGTAAAGACTAAGCTATTACAAGGAAACTATACTAAGGAGAAACTTGAATACAACATTAAGCACTAACTTGAACCCAACATTCTCCTCCTTTGAATTCAAGTTTGGACTCTTGTAAACTTCGTTTTGCGTAGTCCAAGGATTTTCTCTAACCTTCTCAGAGCATTTCTATACTGAATCTTCTCCTCGAGCAAATTGATAGCGTTGACGATCAAGTATCTTTCTTTGGAATTCATTCGTTTAGATCCAATAGCCTTTTCATCCATCACCCTCTTCGAGTCCAGTGCCCTTCTTACAAGCTTAATCGTACCGTCAGAATACTTGTTTAACTCACTGAATCTCATGAACTTTTTAACTTGAAGTTGAGCATAGTAGAT
>NW_020200611.1:180532-193909 GCF_001531365.2 Cynara cardunculus var. scolymus
AGCTTCAAAGTCAAAGTACAATCCAGTTGATTCATCAATGTTATCAACGTCTGCTCCAAAATCCCGCTCTCCACCCAAAGTAGTAGAGAACGCACTGTTGAACCCTACGTTGGCAGAGAAGTCCATTAGCAACCTTGTTTCTACCGTGGAGTCCGCCGGCTTTTCAACCATTGGCTCGATCATTGGACTTGCCTCCACTTCTTCATCTTCAATAATCACAGCCTCAATTATTCTTTCCCGAACTGTTTCTGGGGCAGAACTTTCAACATTTACGTCCTGAGGTAGTGACTCTTCACCCGTTCTTGCACCTTGTGAAGACGTCTCAGCCAATCTCTGCCTTTTCCTCTCCCCCTCATGACTATCAGGATCATCCTGATCGTCATGTCTTCGTTTAAGAGATTCGGCTTGAGACTTGCAAGTTTCTTCAAGTATAGACACTCTTTCGGCAAGAGCGTCTATTGAACGTTTCAAATCAAGGGTATTAGATGTAATCAAGTGACTAACTTTAGAGAAATTAGCACTAATCACATCCTGAAAAGTCAAGAACTCTGAAGCTCGAATTACTGGGTTAGCATCAATTTGTTGACGAAGAAGTCCGACCAAATCTGCATCTTCCGCGTCTTCGCTTTGAGAAGCCATCAATTTAGCATATAGTAAAGATTTCAGCTCGTCCACCGATTGTTCTAGTACTGACGGTTGTGGTACAGATGGTGGTGATGGCGCAGATGGTGGCTCTTCTACAACATGCTCTTTTCCCTTTATCAACCTCTTCAAGCTAGCGATTTGTGCATCGAAGTTCTCTTGAACAGCCTTTAGGGCGCCGTCCAAATATTCCCGTGACACAAAGTCGGGTAAAATCACACCTGGATCATTTAGATTACCAGTTGAAACAACAGTTGAGTAAACTGATGTGCCTACGTTCAATGTTGGCGTAATGTTAGCATTGGTAGGACTTCCGACCTGTCTTCGTGAAATGTCAAATGACATCACTCCGGTCGTTCTGGCTAGTTCACTAAGAACTGCACTTGGAACAACAGATGCTCCTGACTCTTGTGTACCTAAGTGTATGGGCTCTAAACTCGAGGTGCACAAAATCAAAGGCGTAGGCTGGGGCAGCGGCCTACTTGTTTCAATAACTACATTCTCCGAATGAGAAGTAGTTAGCGTATGTGCTAAATCCCTGTGAGAAATTGAAACAATTGGTTGTTGAGAACCAATTGAGTGGATAGGAGGGGTGTGCAAATGCATAGCTGGGCTAGCTATGTCTGTTTCAATACTAACATTCAACACATGAATGTTTCAATACTAAAATTCAATAAAAACAAATGAATTTTCCCTTTCAAAATGTGTTCATAATTGTGAATGTTTCTCTCTGCTGCATAAGTTAAAGCAACATTTCTCTGACCCTAACTGTCTTCTCTCTGGGTCATCAATGACTAAATCCAAGAAGACCCAAAAGAGAAAGAAGGCTCCTAAAGCCAAGTCTGGTAACTCAGGTGATGAGACGAAGCCTCTCCCTAAGCCTAAAAAGCTATCCTCTGTCCCTAATCATCAATGACCCATTATGAAATGGCTACCTAAATCTCTACAATTTGTTTTGTAGAAGCCGCATGTGGACATTTGGTATCTTGACTCCGGATGCTCAAGACACATGACCGGCAATAAGAGGTTGCTCTCCTCATACAAAGAGAAGATTGGAGGAAAAGTGACCTTTGGGGATAACATGCAGGGAGAAATAAAGAGATATGGAGATCTATTACAAAGTAAGGTTTCTGTCTCTAAGGTTGCTTATGTCCCTAGGCTTGAACATATTCTTTTGAGCATAAGTCAACTATGTGATTCTGGCTACAATGTTAAGTTCTAAAAGGAAGCTTGCTCCATTATGTCAGAATCAGGTCAGGAGTTGTTAAGAGCCAAGAGAAAGGGCAATCTCTATCTCATGAACTTCTCACCAAGAGACAATTCAGAGACTTTCTGTCTCGTGTCTCGCAAGTGTGAAGAAGCTTGGCTCTGGCACCACAAGCTGTCTCACCTCAATTTCCAAAATATAGAGAAGCTTGTGAAGAATAATCTAGTTGACGGACTTCCTGCCATAAAGTTCGAAAAGGACTATCTCTGTTCTGCATGTGAAATGGGAAAGCTCAAAATAGCATCCCACAAAACTAAGACATATGTGTCCTATGTCAGACCTCTGCATATGTTTCATGTGGATCTTTGTGGTCCAATCTCTGTGCAGAGCTTGTCTTGTAAGAAATATATCTTAGTCTTAATTGATGAATACTCACGATATACTTGGATTGAGTTTGTAAGACAGAAATCAGATGTCCCAGTGCTGCTAATCAAATTGATGACCAAGATTCAAGTACTTCTACAAAGCAAAATTCAAAAGCGGAGAAGTGATAATAGAACAGAGTTTAAGAATGCCAAGATTGATGTGTACTTGGACACAGAGGGAATAACTCAGAACTTCTCTACAACAAGGACACCACAACAAAATGGTGTCGTAGAAAGAAAGAATCGAACTCTGGTCGAAGCAGCAAGAAACATGCTAGCCAGCTCTAGTCTTCCAACCCGTTTTTGGGCTGAAGTCATCTTGACCGCCTGCTTTATTCAAAATAGAACGACGGTGGTAAAGAGGCATATGAAGACGCCTTATGAACTAATCAACCAAAGAAAGCCTAACGTTAAATTTTTGCATGTCTTTGGTTGCAGATGCTTCATCCTAAATGATCGATCCATCGCGTCATCCATCGATCCGCTGGTTGTACTTGGTCCATCGGTTCGATGGTTGGTCTTTCCATCGATGCTCTGGTTAGTCTTTCCATCGATTCAGACTTAGTCTTTTCTTCCTTGATCTCTTCATCAGTCTTCTGGTTCTTCATCACATTGTTTTTCATTACTTTTTACATTTTGCACTATGGGATCTAACAATCTCCCCCTAAGTAATGAAATATCAACTTGGCATGTTTGACAAGTAGGCCGATGAAGGCAAGTTCCTTGGTTATTCCACAAAAGCCAAGGCATACAGAGTCTTCAATCAACAAACCAAGACGATCATGGAAAGCATCAACGTCTCGTTCGACGATAAAGAACAAGTGACTTCAGAGTACCTCAGCTTTGGACTCGAGCTTAACAAACAGACTTCCAATTCTCAAATGAAGTCAAGGGAATTGGAACTCAAGCTCTTATTTGAAGACTTCTATGGCGATGAAGACATCTCTGTACGTGCACCAAGAAATGAATCTGCGAGTGTAAGTGAAGAATCACAAACGACAAGTACATTTGACTCTGGTCCTTCACACACCTCTGCTTCCTCTGGTGATCATGCTAATCCACAACCAGAGCAAAGAAGCTGTGCATTAGAGCCTAGTCTTATAGAGCCAGAGCATGATACATCTGTTTCTGCACTTGGTTCCTCTATACCATCATCCGAGGGGGAGCAAGTAGAACCTTCTTCTCCATCAACGAGCTCAATGAAAAATATGCGTATGGAACATGATCAAACGTCCCCAACCTCTGTATCTGTCCCAACAACAAGATGGACAAAGGATCATCCTCTTCACCAGATCATTAGTGAACCTTCAAGCGGTGTGAAGACAAGGACTGCCACGGCTAATGAATGTTTATTCGTAAACTTTCTAAGCATGGTAGAGCCTAAGAAAGTACATGAATCCCTACAAGACCCTAGTTGACGTCATGCAAGAAGAGCTCCAACAATTCGAGAGGAATAAGGTATGGACTCTTGTACCTTTGCCAAAGGATAAAATTGCAATTGGCTGTAAATGGGTTTTCAGGAACAAGAAGGATGAGGATGGGATCGTCATGAGAAATAAAGCTAGGCTCGTAGCAAAAGGCTATTGCCAGGAAGAAGGCATAGAATATGACGAGACCTTTGTGCCAGTAGCAAGGCTAGAAGCTATACGTTTTTTCTTAGCCTTCTCTGCACATAAGGGATTCAGAGTCTATCAAATGGACGTTAAGTCATCCTTCTTGAATGGTAAGCTGAAGGAGGAAGTCTACGTTCAACAACCTCCGGGGTTTGAAAGCTCCACAGATCCAGAGTACGTCTATTTTTTAGACAAAGCTCTGTATGGACTTAAGCAAGCACCTCGAGCCTGGTATGAACGTCTCTCGTCTTTTCTCTTGTCTAATGGTTTTGAAAAAGGTAAAATCGATACTACTTTGTTTATTAAGAGGTATAAAGGTAAGATGCTCTTAGTACAGATCTATGTGGACAACATTAACTTTGGTTCAACGAATCAGAGGCATTGTGATAAGTTCTCTGCGTTGATGAAGAGCGAGTTTGAAATGAGCACGATGGGATAATTAACATTCTTCCTCGGCTTGCAAGTAAAACAGAGGGAGGACGATATTTTTATTAGCCAAGCTAAGTATGTCTCCAACATATTGAAGAAATACCAACTCCATAACTCTTTCACTATGAGAACACCAATCGTTACGGGAACTAAGCTTGACACAGATCCATCTGGAAAACCGGTGGATGTTCAGACTTACCGTGGAATGATTGGATCACGACTATTCCTCACGGCTAGTAGACCAGAAATCATGTTTGCCACATGTCTTTGTGTTTGTTTTCAAGCAAACCTAAAGGAATCTCACCTTTCGGTTGTAAAAAGAATCTTTAGATACCTTAAAGGGACTCAATTTCTGGGTATGTGGTATCTAAAGTATTCTGGTTTTGATCTTATCGCGTACACAGATTCTGATCATGCAGGTTGTAAACTTGATCGAAAGAGTACATCAGGGAGCTGCCAATTACTTGGAGACAAGCTCATAAGCTGGACCTCAAAGAAGCAGAACTGCGTCTCTACTTCCACAGTTGAAGCAGAGTATGTAGCTGCAGCCAGTTGTTGTTCCCAAGTGATATGGATGAAGACTCAACTGAAAGACTATGGCATAGAGTTTGAGAAGATTCCAATTCTGTGTGACTCAGAAAGTGCTATCGCAATCACAACCAATCCGGTACAACATTAAAAAACAAAGCATATCGATGTTGGTTATCATTTCATCAAGGACCATGTAGAGAAAGGTACGATTGAATTTTTTTTTTTGTTAGTATAGATTTACAACTTGCTGACATATTTACAAAAGCTCTTGATGAAAAGAGATTCAACTTTTCGGTTAGCAAGTTGGGTATGCTAAATTTTTCCAACTAAGCTAGAGCCTCTGTATGTACTATACAGAGCCTCCACATCCCTTTTTGCATACTTCTATTGTTTTATTGTATTGATCCATGAGACAGAGCCTCTGCATAGTACATGCAGAGCATCTTGCTCAAGTCCAAGTTATCTTGAGATACAGAGACTCTATACCTTGATTCTTATGCTTGTGCAATACTTATCAAATATGATCCAAGCATAGTTCATGGGGGAGCAGGGGGAATGCAAGATCATGTCACACAGAGCCTCTGTATGTACTATACAGAGCCTCTGCTTCAAAACTTTTATTTTTATAGGACAGAGCCTCTGTATGTACTATACAGAGCCTCTGCCTCTAAACATAACAAGTTTTCTATATAGAGGAGATGTATAGTCCAACCACGAGTCTCTGTATGAGATCCAAAGGTATGTTATCTCTTCATGTAGTACTCTGGTTCTTTTCAAACTCTTTATTTTACATAAACCAAAGTATTTACACTTGTCAAAATTTGGTTTTGAAAATTTAAAATATATTATTTTATTAAGAAGGCGTACGGTTCTTATTTTTAATATTTTTTAAAAAGCCGTCATTTAAACTAAGCGTCACCGCCTGTGAGCTTAATTTTTCAAACACAGGAGGTGCCACTTGCAGCTGGCAGTCCAGGTGGTGCTCCCCCACAGGCTGTGTAGAAACCGCTTCAGTTTTAATCTGACGTTTGGGGCGTAAATTACTCGAGTGCTTTTTATTTTTCTATTTAAACAAATTATTTACCCCCAATTTCTTTTTACGCTTACAAAGAAATTAAAGAGAACTCGCCGTCTTCAACCTTTTAACCGCCATTGTTCTTCCTTTAAGGCTTCAAACCAGTTTCTTGAACTCCATTCTGTGATCAAATCATCTTCCCGTTTGTCAAGTAAGTCTTATAAACCCTTTCCTCAACCTATTTTAAGAATCAAGAACCGATTCTTGGAACCCTAGTTTCTTTTTTCTTCAAACCTTTCTTCTTAACCCAAAACCTGCAACAATGTCATCATCTAAGTCTGGAAATTCCCAAACCCACACCACAACCCTAAAAACTGTTGAGGAAACTAGCCAAAACTTGGTTCCTCTCCCAATCAAACCAAACAGCCATGCCCTCCACCTGTCTCTTGAAAACTTTGACCAAAAATACCACCCAATCATCAATATCCTTCAAAACCACTTTCTAAACCCTGCCTTGACAAACACCGATGACTTTGTACCTGAAAGGTACATCCAGGAATTCTGGCAATCTTGCGCCATCACTGACTCTCAAAGAGGAATTGTTGGAGACTTTTATGACTCTTCTTCAAAAGAGTTCGTCATTGTTCGAATATCCAGGTCCCTGTTTTCCCGCGTTCTTGAAATCCCAACAAAAACAGACCTAGGGCTTGCTGAGTACACCCCTCTCCCATCTGGGGATGAGATCGTTGCCTTTCTAAAATTCTTGGGGTACAAAACAAGGCCATCCAGTACCCTTCTCAGTACCGTCGCCAATACCTACCTCCAATATGGAACATTCTGTTCACATTGGTCAACAGATCACTTACTAGGAAGATTGGGAGCTTAGACATGTGCTCCATGAATATTCTTCAAATACTGTACAACATCGTCTTCGACCTGTCCCTAGATTACTTTCTGATACTCTACACAGAGTTCAAGGCTGCCGTGGCCAAGAAATGTCAAGAAGTGGCCAAAGGGAAGGAATTACCATCGCTACTGTTTCCGCGATTCTTGGGTCTTCTCTTAAGACCTGTTCTTGATGACAACAACATAGATGTGGGCTGTCTGCTCCTGTACAAAGTGAACGTGCTCACTCACTACAGGCCAATAGTCAACAAGGAGGGCTACACGGTAGAAAGGCCCATTCCAAAGAAGCTCATGGCGTATATGAAGACGAAGGAGATTAGGAGAGCGTACAGACGTACACGCGAGGCAATAAAACCAGTGCCTCGAACCCCGGTACGCATAGGAACAGCCGAAGAGGAAGAGAGAACAGAGGACACCTTAAGGCCTCAAGCAGAGGAAGAAGCGGTGAGATTAGAGCAAGAGAGGGAGAAACAAAGAAAAATAGAGGAAGCAAAGAAAAAGAAAATAGAGAGAGAGAAAGAAAAAGGAAGAGGAAGATCGTGCAGAGCTTGCTCATGCACGAGCAGAGGAAGAACGAGCAGAAAAAGTTCGACAGGCAGAGATTGCTAGCCTAAGGGAGGAGGCAAGACTCAGAGCAGAGGAAGAAGCTCATCAATCCTCTATCTCTAATCAAGAGGATGACCAAGATCATTTTGATGATGCTACTAGGTCTTACACTTCTAGTGAGGAGAGTGAGGAAGAAGAAGAAGAGAGTGAGAGTGCAGAAGAAGAGAGTGAAGAAGAAAAAGGAGGAGGTGCAGGAGCTGCTCTGCCTCAGGCTAAGCTAGAGCAGCCTACGGTAAATAGGCACATCCATTTCAACACCCCACCTCCCAGTGCAAACAAATCATCTGACTTCGGTGGTCGAGACATGGGAGTCATTGAAACAGAGGTGCACACCTCGAACCCTCACCTGCCAAACCAACCAGAGGTCGCATCTGTCTCTGGTTATGACAGCTAAAGGGAAGCCACACCTCAGGGAACACCTACTCAAAAAAGTGCAACCTTTGAAAATATAAATAATATGTCTCCCCATATCACGCCACCTTTCCATATAGAGGAATTCGTTTCCTCTGCACTTAGAATTTCCGCACCTTGTTCAGAGCAAGGAATAGGGGCACAAGACATGGAGGTTCTCGACCAACCTACTTGTCCACTCATGGAGAGTCCTTTGGCTGGCTCTAAACCAGCCTTGGATACTCTCCCTGACAGAACAGCAGTAGTGATTCTCCTCAAGGAGAACCATGCGAATCTGCTGGAAATCCTTCCCCGACCAACATCAACCAAGTCGTGAATGAGGGTGTCCCTGGAACGGGGAATTAATCTGGCCTATGTGTTGAGCCAGAGGTTACACAACCAACATACATCTAGGGAAGAGTTCCACTCCCTTGTCACCTCTTTGCGGTGCTCCTTGGAAGAGGTAAAAGTCATCATGGCCCGTGCAGAGCCGTCCCCTTCTGTATCTGCTCTGGATGAGATACGAGTATCCTTAGTAGTATTGAGAGCTGAGTCTTCGATGAATGCTTCATGTCTCGATACATTAACGGAATTGACGCCATGAAATGCAGAGACCTTGCAACATGTCATAGCATCCTTGCAGAGGGGTGAAGCATCAACTTTCATGAATCCCAGGCGATCATCCCTGTTGGACCTTAAATTCAGCTTTGATATTGATCTAATACTCTAAATGAACACTAAGACGATTAAAGTGCAGCGGAAAAAATAATAAGAACATAACAGAGTAAATAAGTCAAGAACACACAGTCAAGATGAGGAAGAAGATGAACACAGGAGAATTGCTTCAAAGGTTTTTCAATTCATTCAATTGAAAAATTAGACGATTACAATACTGGAAGCACACAGATTACAAAGGCCTTAGCCGCTACTTATACTAGTTCCTAACGACCTTACTGACAAGATCTTGACGCGTAAAATCATCTAAGCCGTCCAAATAAAGTCGATTATTCCCTAGTCACGTGAGAAGCATATGCGACTAACAACCTTGGAAAACTGGTGCAACATAATCTTCACAGAAGACGAAATCCGCACACCCTCTGTGAGCCATCTCAGGGGCTCTGCTGTAATTGACTTGCATGTTCTTATTGACAGAGGACCATTTTCTCGAACCTCTGTGAGAGACATCAGAGGTTTTGTCACACTTTACTTGCTCGAATATAAGTCTTCTGTCGTTAGTCCTCTGTTGTCTTCTGTGGAAGATATCCTTCTGTCAAGACTTGCAGAATACTGTTTCTATACTTTTACAAGAGATGAATAATGGAGCTAACAATCTCCCCCTAAGTATGAAAAAGTAAATTTGGACAAATGGATGCAAGAATTGACTAAAGAAAAAATACAAGAGGAGATTAAACTCATCCTCTGAAAAAGAATTACATTAATGAATGAATTAAAAGATTGTTACAGGCCTACACTATTACAAAAGTTTAATCCACAGCAGAGTCTGGATAATCATCTACAGCAAATTGCAGATCAGATTTGATGGTTTTGTAGACTTTGAATATCCATTATCTGAAAGAGACTTGAACCTTGATTGTTTCCAGAAGGTTGGTCACTTCATCCGCCCTTATATGCCCTCTCTGCACCTCTGTCACCACTAAGTTGACCCACTCGAGAGACTCTGTGGAATACTTGTGCGTCTCCTTTGGATCGAAGAACCTTAGAATCTCATCCTTGTCCAAGAAAACAAACCCAAAGATGGGATTATGGACAATGGTGTTGGGATGAAATCTAAGCAACCAACTTGGTCTGTTCATTGGAGGAGAAATTTTTAGATCTGGCTGGGCCAACCTTATAGCGATGTCGAAATCTTTCTGGCTGTAAAATTTGACTTGAGCGCGCATTACCTCAATCAGCCTTCTGAGAGAAATCGAATATGTTGACCTCCTCTCCATGTATTTGTTCAAGATCTTGCGTAAGAATATTAGGTCAAATACGCAGAGGTTATGGAGGTCAGCATCTGTGAAAGTATATAGGTTGCCATCATCCCTTTTTTACCACGTACTAAGTGTATAGCATGGTCTTCTTTAGCATAGTGCACGGAGAAATGGTTTCAAGTGAAGTGATCACATGCTCTGAGAAGACCTGCTCTTGTGGCCTTGTGAGTTTCGAGAAGTGGAACTTTGCAATGGCAGAGGGGATTCCTGTAAGCTCTGGGTCATAAGGGGGCTCTATGTCCATGGTTGAGTAACGCCACCGCAGAATCTCCTCAATAGTGGTTACGGGCTCTGTGCGCACCTTCTGCGTAGGAATCTTGCTCATAGATTCAAGGATCTCAGATACCCTCCCCACCGTGGCAGATTCTGTCGTTCTGGATTCTTCTTCTAGTATAGGCCTCTGGGTAGACCCCTCTTGTAGGATTGGGTTGACATTTCCCACCAGAGCGTCAAACGTACCCGTGGACATTTCTTCTGGTATCTTCGCGAGTTTGGAAGAAGAGCCTTCTCCAACTCTRGGGATGGGGGCTCTGCCATTTCTCGCCTGTGCCTCTGCCAAAGAAGCCTTTAGTGCTCGAACAAGATCCGGGTCATCATACTCTTCTTCATTGATCTCCTCTGGCGTTTCAGAGTTTGACCCCTTCTGTGGCGACTGCTCTACTGCTTTACCCTTGCCTTTCCCCTTAGGCTCTGGAGTTTTGTATTTTGAGAATAGGGCAGTAGCAGAGTCCACTATTTTAGTGGTTTGGCAGAAGTAGTCTTCTTTGGTTCCTTTGTCTTCTTCTCCCCCTCATGACGATCATGGTCATCGCCTCCTTGATCTTCATGGATTTTAGTGGCCTCTGTCTTGCAAGTAGTAAGGGGAGCCTTCTTCAATTGCCTTAGAATTTTGGAAGCCGCCTTCTCCATCTTTTCTATGACCATCTCAGCATTCACAGAGGCATTGTTGATGTCCATCTCTGTGGCCCATTTCATTTTAGAGACGCAGCGATAGATCTCATTTCTGAAGTTGTCACCTTCTTTGACGAGTTGCTTCGTGCAGTCTCTTTTAGATTCGTTGCTTGCTCGAGCTTCCTTGAGAAGTTGGTCGGTGTATTTCCGTACAATCTCTCCAAGGGCTTCAACCATTGCGTCTAGCTCTCTGCGAGTGGCTAGATGGTTAATGTTAGCCCTGGAGGATTTATAATCAATGCCATAGGTGACCGCAGAGGAGAACATCCCTTTGATCTCATCCTTGAAGGCAGAATAATCGGTGTAGCCGGCGGAAATGAAGTCTGCAGCAAATTGGGCGGCAACCTCTGTTAATTCTGTCTTGAGCTTTTGGATTGAAGAAGGGTTGAGGGACAGGGCGCTGAAAGCTTCTGTGAGGTCGTCTTTGTTGAGGACAGAGCTCTAAAGGGCTGATATGGTCGCCTTGAGCTTAGAAGATGTGGAAGTCAACTCCTTCAGAGCCTCTGTTAGAGGTGCAACAGCCTTTGTCGCCGGTTAGGAGGAGAACAAGCTTTTCAACTCATCCATCCTCTTGAATACCTCTGTGGCAAAGGTTTGTAACTCCTCCTTCGTCACATAAGTACTCGGGGAACCTAGATCACCAACACATGGTGACCTAGTAGCCTTGGAGTGTAAGGCGCCCTTAGTGACTGGTTTGTCGATGTCAGCTCGGGGACTTCCACCGGATCCTCGAACATCTCCAATTGGAGAGCCTACCAGTGTTCTGTCGATGTCGTGCCTAGTAGGTTTAGAGCCTAACTCGACAAAGGGATCGAGTGGAGACTTTGGGCGTTCTAGACCTGCAGCCTCTGTGACTCTCTCGCATGCCTCTGAAGCATGACTTGGTTGTTCACTCAAGTGTGGAGGGCCAACGGATGCCTCTCTGGGTTGTGACGAGTCCTTGGGCGAATGGACTCTTACTTTAAAACCACTGCGAGTGTGGAGGGCCAACGGATGCCTCTTTGAGGTTCCCGGGCTGTGCATTCGACAGAGGACGAAAGAATGTCCTCTGCGAGGTTTGCTGGTTTAGGGCTCAGCGTGTGCAAGCTTTTTTCAATAGGGGTTCCCTCTAGAACAGGGTCCCTTGTAATGTGGGTTGCACTAGGAGGGGGGCTTGGGTGTGCGCCTTCGCATCTTTTTCGCCCTCTTCTATCTCCAAATCTTCTTCTTTGTCGTCTATTACGACTTCTGTCCCCAAATCCGCTACTTCTGTGGGCGCTTTAAACTCTTGTTGGATGTGGAAGATTACATTGTGTATTTGCTCTGTTGGGGACTCTTCTTGAATAATCTTGCGCAACCTTCTGAGCTTAGGAGCAGCCTCTGTCGGGCTTTCTTGGATTGCAGCCTCTGTGACCTCAACCTCTGTGGGTTGGGCCTTCTTCGATTTCTTCTTTTTCGGCTTTTGCAGAGGACTACTTGGACCCTCTTCTTCTGCGGGTCTCTTATTCCCTTTCTTTTTCTCAGAAGAGTCGACATCCTTTTGAGTCTTCATTGTCTTCTTTTGTTTTTGTGGGGGACTTACTACCTTTGGTTTGTCCTCACTCATCTCTCTAGCCTCTGCTGGCTCCTCCCTTCTTCCCTCAACCCTCATTTTTTGCACTCTCTCTCCTATGGTGATACCTATGCGTGGAGGGGTTTCAGGGACCGGCTCTGGCCGCCTGTATCCACGTTTATACGTTTTCCTATCTCCTCTGCTAAGGTATTTGAGCATGGCTTTTGATAGAGGCCTTGGGCTTTTGTATCCTAGCTCATGCTTTGTAGGGTGGAACTCCTTCTTCGGGTATAGCCGTGCATTTGGCTCTGCAGAGGGCAGCTTCTCTGCTATCATATCACCAAAGACCAAGCCAAAGAACCTCTGTAGGATTAGGTTTGGATGATTGAGGTCCTCTTTGGCTTTCTTCTGTGCCTTCACCTTTGATTTTTCACCCCTCTAAGTAGCACACTTCTTTTTGATTAATCCCACCATGTCTTCGAAGATGAGCTGTGCGTAATCAAGGGGCAGATTGAAGTAGATTCCATATACAATGGAAAGCATGGCTTGTGAAGCTTGGTCATGGCTACCGACCTTTCCTGTTAGACAGCAATTGACTATAGAAAACAGAGTGTTCCAAATTAGGGGAAGGCCTTTCCTTTTGAATTCAGTCCTTTTTATGATTTTAGTCTTAGCTGTGTAGGAGTTAAATTCAAGAAACTCTATCAATTCGGCGTCTGTAGGTGATGGAGTGAAGGTATCCAAATTCAAATTTGCCGAGGAAGGTTGGTGCAGGGCTGTGCGCAGGGTATTCACATTCAATTCCATTGGAACAAGTAATTTGACAGTAGGGTGTGAAGCATAACCTACTATGCTTAATCCAGAATTGTCGAGGGTAGTAATATATGAACTGAGTAAAAAATTGGGTAATATAGGTTTCTGGGGTAGGTTTAGTTGCTGTGAGAGCGTAAAATAAAGGGTGGTTGAGAAGGATTTCAAGAAGGGGATATGTGAATTCAGGGAAGCCAGATGGTGAGGGAGCGAAAAAGTAGTTATTTGGTTTCTTTACTAGGACCACTCTCTCATATCGATTTTGGAAAAACGATAGGGCATGAGAAGTGAGTGCCTGTGATTGATTTACCTCGTTGTCACTAGGAT
>NW_020200612.1:0-7890 GCF_001531365.2 Cynara cardunculus var. scolymus
CCAAATTCTTTGGATGAAAAATCAGTTACTTGACTACGATCTTCAGTTTTCAAGGATTCCTATTTATTGTGACTAGTTGTGTACCCGCGCAATGCAGCGGGATGTGAAATTTGACTTGATGTAAAATGATCGCACATAGTTTAATGTTTTTTTTCCAACTTTAATTATATGAGGTTTAACGTTGGTTAAACCCCTATAGTTACTCATTGCATTTGGTAGTATAGAGTAGGTCTTTCTCCGTCATATTTATTTAAGGGTTGTTTGGTTGTTGTATTTTACAAATAATCTAAACAATAGAAACAACTATTTTGTTAAGTCTCACATTAAACACCGATTAGATTAACTATTTTTTAATATTTGGAACTGTTTCTAGCTAGTTTCAATCAGTGTTCTAATGCAGTTAATTTAAAATCATTTGGGTATAAAGAACCAAGAACATGCTTCAACAAAGCAACATCAATCTCAAATTTTCAATCATCAGCATACGTTTATTTACTAAAAAGGAAAGACAAATATATCCATTGTATAAAAATGAAGTCTATGTTAAAGATGTTCTTTAAGGAAATGAGTTTTTTTATTCCACAGAGGATTCACATGATGGTTTCGAAAGGTTTATGTAAATTGGAAGTGGAAGTGATCATAATCTAGAAGAAGACGCATGGATTCAGTTGTAAATGATGTCAGTTATTGTCATGGATATGAACCTAACCATGATGGTAGTTCAACCATAAATGACGTAATTGGCGTAGATAGCAATGAAGAGAGTGCATGCTCTATGAGTAATAAAACGGAAGTTATTTGGTATGTTTTGATGGTTTTGTTCGATAAGTCCTTTATGAAGGCATAATTTTATGAAGCCTGGTTCGAATAGTTTCAGCACATGGATACTTCACGAGAAAATACCAATATACCATGAAGCCTATTTGGATTATTATAGTTGAGAGAGATCTATGTTAACAAATCATTTTGAGACATTCATGAAACAAGTATAATGAATTTTGCACATTCATGAATCATTTGGACACTCTCATGAAACAAGTAAATTGGAGTTTGTGAATACGTACATTGGGGTTCATAATAAGTAATTTTTTCTATTGATTATGTACATTGGTTTAATTTCTCCAGAATTCTCGCTTCATAAATGAAACCCTTATAAGTTTTTCAGTTTTAAAACTTGAAACTTGCAAGGTTTTAGTGCATCGTGTTCATTCAAAGAGCATCACCCCCTACCCTTCATTACTTCCAAAAGCCGTTATTAACTCGTTCAATATTTTTTTATAAAAACAAACTAAAAAAATATTGGACATCTCCTCTTACTTCAAATACTCAGTTGCTATCAGTTGAATAAAAGGCAAATGTCAGCATACCATAAAATTGAATACTCTGTATTTTCATTACAAACTAACTAAAAAAACTGACCCATCGTTGTCTTCCTCCATGACAGCTCCTTTTTTAATACCATCTACCTTATCACTCTCCATTGGCTGATCTTCTTCCATCGATGCTAATTTGTTCGCCTTTTTTCCTTCTCTTTTTCTCTGCTTTCCTTAACTTGGTGTTTAAGACACCTTCGGCAGCATACAATTTCTCGTTTTGTCTACTACTGGAATTCTTGATCTTTGCCTCTCCTGAATCGTCATCTTCTGCCATGGCTTCGTTCTCGCCTACGTGTTGATAATTCCTATAGGATTTTCGGGTTGTGATTGTTTATCATTCTGTAAAATAAGAGGTCGTGTGGATAAGCATAAACGGCAAGGAATATAAATCAACTTGGCTGTGTTCAACAAACTGAAAGGATAAGCTAGTTGTCAAATAGCTGATTAGCTAAATGAGAATGTAAAATGAACTTAGATTGGAAAAAAGCCCCTGAAGTTTATCGAAACGCTACTTGGAGTAGCTTTTGTAAAAGTTAGCTTATAAGCTAGTTTATAGTTGCCAAATATTGCCTTGTTAAGATTTTTACCGAATTGCAAAAATACCATGATTACTTTGCAATAAAAACCAACATTTGATGCCGAAAGAAAAAGCCAGATCACTTTTTATAAAACTGCGGAAAGAAATAGCAAACCTCGAGCATTATCTCGTCAAAAACAAGAGGATTGTTGGGCGTGATTGAATCAGAGTTAAAATCAACAACAGATTTTAGGTTGCCAATAATTGAGGAATCAGTGCCATATACTTCATCCACATTAAACTCCTTCCTAAGTTCAGAAACTATATTCGCCTCCATAACCTCTCTTTCATTCCTAGTTGGAGGCATTGTGTAATACGGAATTTTACCTGCAAMAGATGGTGGTAAATAAGCATATGAATAAGAATCCCAAAAATCATTGAAAACGACATTGATCAACTATTTTTCTACTTGCACATTTTCAGTTAGAAAGTTTCCCTTTTAAATGGTGTCAAACTTCTTTATATCTACAATGGAATTTACAAAATATAGAACCGTAAGTTGCTAATACGAACCTTCATTCCAATCATGCAACACAATTCTCAGAGTAACATTGATGTTTATGATACCTCCCTTTTTGAGCTTATCTCTGAGGGTCGCTGCCTTGAAAAGAAAGTCATCAACGGAATCGAAGCAGCAAGTTTACATAGCATAATCAACATTTGCGCGGGGAATAATTTGGGGATTTCCTTCACTGAAATCGGTCAATAAACCATTCAGATTCAACAAGGAACCAACAATAATGCAAAATAGAAACAAACTAAAAAAACAGACCCAAATAAATGGGAAATCTCCATACCATTTCAAACAAATCTTCTCCCATCAACAATTTAACAAACAACTTGTCTATAAAACTGATTAAACCAGAAAAACAAGACAAAAGAACCCTATAAACATCAAATTGAACACAAGAACGTTAGGTTATGAAAACCTTCTTCAAGATTATATCACAAATGCCCAAAATCAACAATCACATGAAAATTTTGAGAAGAGCTAAGAAGAATATACCTCTATTTTATAAAATAAAAAAAGATGTGAGTTATTTGACTTTGAACTCGTCTATGAAGCTTCCATCTCAAGCTTGGAGAGGCATAGAGGAGAGCATCAAGAATCTGTTTCTCTGACCTCTGATGTTCTCCTCTAAAAGATAGCTTCATTTTTCTGTTCTTTTTATGCAAGAAATTCCCAGGAYGTTTTACAATTTCTTCATATTATGTCATAAAATAACCAAAAGATATATAACTAAATGATAGAAAGAAAGCCTGTTCTTTGAGATGTTTGGAGCTTTTTCTGCTTTGTCTATGATATACAACATTCTAGGAGTTTACCTTACCATCATGCCCTCAAAGATAYAAACATTGTTGTCAAAAATTGTGTTGTCATGGGACTCCATTTGAACGTTTAGATGATCTTTAAGTAATGAACTGTTGCAAAAAGGAAAGCATACATTTAGAATGAAAAATATAAGAACATAAAATGCATATTCTTGAAACAAAGCAAATAATGCAAACTCGTCAATGATTTAAATTGCAAAATAGACCAAACTGAGGAGTCAAAACCAGACCTCCATTATGCCGTTCCAAAACATAACATCTTTTACAAAACAGTAATAGTAGATGATATGCAACAAAATTTAAGTAAAGAATCTTAATCCCAAAAATTGAGCATGTACATGAAAAAAGTCATCCGTCATCCATGTAATTGGATATGGATACTTCCAATATCCAAGCCTAGACAACCACCAGTTAGACAAAACTGTCAACAGTGGTAGCATTCACTGTATTGAGCCCCTGAACCTGAAATTCTKAAGTATAATAGGAACTACACCTAYAAAGAAGCAATGAGACACTCCGTTTACTGTACATTTATCAGGTAAGGGCTTACATATCACTTACATTACCAATGGAGCATGGCAAGAACACATAATTTTACCCACTAAGAAGCATAGCAAGAACCAAGAGTCTTACCCAATAAGTGAGGGAAAAGACTCTTACCCGATAAACACTTACCAGGTTGAATACACTTACAAATAACCCATTTTGATGGCCGGAATATTACACAATAAGGTAAGCAGTTTGGTAAATGCTTATCAGGTAAGCGCTTACCAGCAAGAGTCACCACCCTCACTTATCTCATGGAGTTGACATTCCTTGCCATCAAAATGGATTGATGTTAGGCATTTATAACCCGGTAAGCACTTACTGGGTAAGACTCATGATCTTTGTCTTCCTTTTACCAAATAAGATTCTCGTTTCTTGTTATGTTTACACGGTGAGGTAATTAAATCGGTAAGCGCTTACTAACATAATTGAAGTATTAAGCATCGAGAACTCAAAGAGATGATTCAGAAATTGAGCCAGAAAGTTATGAATACACAACCTTGATTAATAAACATTGATCACATGAACCAATTATGTATTTTGAAAGCAGTTAGCGGTAAACAAAATTCAAGAACTTATTCAGCAATATTATGGTCAACAAAGTGATCTAGTAGTAAAATACAAACCTGGCTGAATTAAATTGTGAGGATGCCAATAGATGAACATGCACATCTTCAAGAAGTCTATAATTCTTTCCCATGGTAGAGTTCTTTCCTAACCAACCCCCAAATTTGTTAAAATTGCGTTCACCCTACAGAATGAAAAGTACAAAGTAAATAAATATGGATGTATAGCCAAWAAAAGCTTTTAACGCAGTAACTAAAAGCATCACCCCCTTACCAGCAAAAGTCACCACCCTCACTTATCTCATGGAGTTGACATTCCTTGCCATCAAAATGGATTGATGGTAGGCATTTATAACCCGGTAAGCACTTACTGGGTAAGACTCATGATCCTTGTCTTCCTTTTRCCAAGTAAGATTCTCGTTTCTTGTTATGTTTACTCGGTGAGGTAATTGAAACGATAAGCACTTACTAAGGTAAGTGTTTAGTAAACGGCCACTTAGCATAAGATGTGAGTTGATCTTAACAAGAGAGAAAGAAAGATTACTCGGAAGTTCAAAAAAAGAAAATATTGTAAACCCTTAAAAAAGTCAACAGAAACTATACATCTTTCTAACCACAACACATTTCATAAAATGTAGGTGATTTTTATGTGTGCAATTAAGAGTCTCCTAACAAACAAGATTTGCATTCAAGTTGAATACAACACATATATTTGTTAAGACATGGTATTGAACACGTCATGATATTAATGTAAACAGGGTGAAAATAAGGTCCTGTTATTTTTTATTGAACATATATTTTACAGCATCAACTTGTTTAGCAAATACCGACAACAAACTCCAAACAAAYACCTGGTAAACAAATTTAAAAKGGTCCRCAAATACACATAAAACACAATAGAAGGAAGATATCGAAAAAACAAATATATATCTAAAATAAACAACAATGAGAAAATAGAGAATGAAGGAAATCAAGGAGAGGACGAACCAGCAATAGTGGCAAACCATAGAGAGATTGAACCAGCTGGGAAACAATGAGCCATAGAGAGCTCAAATCATGGCGATAGAAAATATAAATTTTAGTCACTATTGACAACTCATTCAACATGGATAAATTTGCTTTTCAACTTGAACTTGACTTCTAAGGTTCGAGAAAAAACCTTCAAGAACAAAAGCAAATTTTATTGAATTTAGAATCAATATTACAAATTAAGAAGTTCAGTTAAGATCTATATATAAAATCAGGCACACCTCATAACAGATGGTGTACAAAGCATAAAAGTTCATCGTATTCATGACTTCAACAACGATAAAGATCATTATAAATAAATAAAATAATGACAGAGAGGTGCAAACTTTAGCTTAAATCTTATTTTTGGTCAATTTAAATGGTGGAAACAAAATTAACTAAGAAAATAATAGTTCTGATCCTAGAAAATGTATATTACCCTTAAACCAAAAGGAAAGTGATAAATAAGAGATGTCTTTTATCTGAAACGGGTCACTACAAAGCATCATCATCAAGCATCGTCGCCTTGGTCATTGAAGAGGTATAATCCTTTTACTAAGACTCTAATAAAAGATCAAGTTTAAGAACTTACGTAATCCTCAAAAAGCTCCTTGATATGATTGTACCAGCGAGATACATTAATATATCAGGGTGACGGAGGCTTCGTGAAATAACATCTTTTGAAGTTGGGTATCTGAGAAAAATAAACCCATGACAAAAACTATAAATGAATGAAGCATATGAGGAAAATAAACCCATAACAAAAACTATAAATCCATAAGTCATAACAAAAGCTATCTAATGAATAAGATGCTCAAAGAGAGCAATTAAAATAGTATGAATTTCCAAAATATTGTAGTACACTGCAGACCATTGAAATAGTGCAGACCATTGATGTTCAAAGAGAGCAATTAAAACAAGAATAATTCACAATATGCTCTCATATTGAAAAAAAACATTTCATGTTCTCTTTACTTCTTGAACCTGCTACTAACATACTTTGATAAGAACTTTAAAACCCAAACAATCTACCAGCCACCTGAAGCCATAAACAGGCCAAAAGAAACCTCAAATGTATTCGTTAAAAATTAAAATTAATGTTATCATTTAAATTACAACTAATTGAAAGGAGGTCTATACTCCTATAATCTACCAGCACCGGTTCTTTATTCTGACTTTATATTTTCCATCTTACAGTACCCAGAGCTGCTTTAACAAATTAGTTGATGAACATCCAATTTTAAACTCTTAATGGGTAAGTGTTTTTCAGGTGTCATTTACCTTACCAATAATCATGGAAAGAACTAAAATCTTACCCAGTAAGACCCAGAACATCATTCTTTTACCTCGTCTCACCAAGAATTTTGAGTTTCAGTATCTAGGGTTTCAAGGTATCAATTGAATGTTTCAACAATAACTAAGTAATGGAAAAGTGGATAAGAGGAATAAAAAAATACGACCGTCTAGATATCATGAACCACTTTTTGGCCCTTGATCAAGAAAAAATACGACCTTGATCAAAGTCGGAAACTAAACCTTTTGCTATTCAACCATAAAAACCCTCATCGATACTTGATTTCCTCAATCAGACTTAATCTTCTTCCTTTATGCATCCGTTTGCTCATTCGTCCTCTCAACTTCACCATCATCATCCTGTGTCTTAACCTCCGGCAATAGGCATCATCGTTGCCCTTTGGTTGTGGGTTCTGCACATTCTGGTCAGATTGTTCACGACTCGCAAGTTTTTGGTGTGATGACGGAGATGGGTCTTTAGTTTTAACGACTTAAGAAATGGGGGGAATAGGTACATTGAGCTTTATACAAACGATTATAAAAAATTCTTAGCAGAAAAAAGAGAAAGATTGAGAAGAAACTAATCATCGAAACCCAAGTAGAGATGAAAGAAATCAAACCTGAAAAACGATGAAGTAATCAAACCTGGAGAGATGATCAGAATAAAGAAGGATATCAAAATTGATTGTTTGAAATCGATAAACCCTTTACCTCGGATAAAGCAATGGATGATTAGAGATGAAGATAAAGAAAAATCAAAGAATGTAGAGGACCATTGGAAGAATCGTCGTATGGAGATGTTGGATTCAGATGAATCGTCCCTGGGGGTCGCTTTACACGAGGAGTCGGTCTTGGGAAGGCAAACTAAGTTTACGGGTTATACATCATGTTTATAAGGTTGTAATTCAAGCGGTTCTAAGATTTTAGGCATAAATCAGCAGTACATAATGCATTAGAAGTTGTTTTTAAAACTTTAAGACTTTGTGCATTAGAAGGTAGTACCTTATGCATGTAAAGTTGTTTTTAAGACTTTTCTCAAATCTGCTTTATAAGATAGTATAGAGAGCATTAGTGCCATTGCAATTGCAAACAACCCTGTTCTTCACTCCAAGACCAAACATATTGAGATCCGATATCATTTTATCAGAGATCATGTTATGAATGGTGATATTGAACTTCACTTCGTTCCAAC
>NW_020200612.1:8235-11996 GCF_001531365.2 Cynara cardunculus var. scolymus
ACTTAACTTAGAAATCTAAAAGATCACTGACTCTTTTCTTCAGTGACCAAAAAGTTTTTTAAATGTCAGTTTCAGTGACTCTTTTCACTAAAACATGACGTCTTAAAACCATCACTGAATACTTTCTCTTTTTCAGTGATAAAATGTTTTAAATAGAGTTTTCAGTAACCTTTTAACTGAATGACTCTTCATATTCTTAAAAACCTTTTGTTTTTAAAAGAAAATAGTGAATGCATCGTCTTTATGACGACATTCTCTGTTTACTATGAGCGACGCTTTGAGACGCGCAAAATGACCTGTCATTACGCTACCTCATTAAATGACATTCAATCGTGGATGAGAACGTGACATGTTTTTCATCATGACCACTTTCCCGAACCGTCGTCTTTTTCTCTCTCCTCTTACCTATAAATATGAGAATTTTTCTTCACTTTTCTCTTTACGCTTTCAAAATCTTTAGACGAACCTCTACTAAGATTACTCCAAAGTAAGAACTCTCTCTTCAAACCTCTTTTTCGACCTTTCCTCTTCATTTTCAAAGGTCAGAATCTTCTTTCTTACTACGTTATAAGAAATGTGTTTAATCTTATTAAGAACTTTGTTCTCTTAATGCATTAAACTGTAAAGATTTTTAATCATCTCCTTCTTGATTAACAAATCTGTTTCATTATACACATTCTACTTGAAAAACCCTAATCTTTTGAGGATTTTTCAAATGAAGTTTTTTTTCTTGTTTAAAAACTTTTTCTATAATCTTTGACCATATACTCTTKGTGTATTTCTAACCAATCTGCTTCTTCCTGTTTATTTTACTTCTTTACCAATATACAGATGGCTGACAAGAACGTCAACTTCACCATTGACGAGATCTCTATCAAGGCCAACAACCAYATTGCCTTGTTAGAGATACCCTCCACCAGAGCACATTACCAAGAGGCGACTGATTTCCTCAAACAGTCGTCCTTAGAATATGCTCTCAACCATGAGCCCCTCATGGTTAAGGAACTTCTTCAGTAGTTTTGGTACACTGTTGAGGTGGTCGAAGTTCAAGACGAGGTTGGACGTACAATGGAGCAAATCCATTTCACTTTCAACCGTATGGAAGTGAATTTTGGGGTTTCTACACTTCGATCGACTCTTCGTCTTCCCAAGGGTCCCTTCGACAGCGAACCATCCTCCACCGAGATCATCACTTTCCTCGACGCCATTGGCTACCAGTGGCCAATGAAGAAGGACTCCAGCGCTCCTCTCAAATCCTTGATGAAGATTGAGAAAAACAGGATGTCAGCCGTCTGGCAATACATTTTCTCATTTCATCCAGTGCATGGGTGGAAAAACTAGAGGTCAGGACCAGGCCTCTAGGATCGCCTTGATCATAGGCGTATCTGCGATTCAGCGTCGCAATATAAATTATGATGCGGTCATTTTCGATGACCTGGTGCTTAAGTTGAACAAGCGCCAGCGAGAAAAGGTGGTGCCTTACACCAGGTTTCTCTCAATGGTATATGACCAAGATCTTCAAAAGTCTTTACCCCAAAGAAGGAAACCTTCCAGCTTTTAGGCTTGGATCCAGGATTCTGGATCATAAGCTGAGGGACAGTGATGTGGCACTTTCTTCCATTGTGTCCATCACTACCTCTTTCTCTCAGGTGGCCATGACAAGGGAACCCCCCCCCCGCGTCTAGCCAAGCCACCAAAACCCCTTCTAAACGTTCTTCTCAACCAACTCTTGGTTCTCCTCAGAGAGCCAAGAAAGCCAAAAAGGGGACAACCACGTCACTAGTTGGGGCCTCTCAAAAGGCTTCAGTTATTGAAAATAGCCTTACCCCTGAGGCACTTTCTGTTAACCCTACCAGCTCTTCAGTTATTTTTCCCATCACTGTCGTATCAGTGGTACCTTCACCAATCACTTCAGTGACCTAAATCACTAAAAGTGTAGATATCAGCGCCGCCACCACTGAACACCCACGTCTCTTCTCAACCATTTTCTCTTCTCCTCCCTCCTTGGTCTTTACACATGTTGATGATGTATCAGCGACTGTCCTTCCTGATACTGATACATACGCCACTGGACCCGAGGCTGCTCCTCTAGATGCTCCTCAGCATACGGATGTCCATCCTCTCGAGGAAATCTTTGCTCATGCCAGTGACAATCCTTTTGATGTCACTGAAGGCCCCTCAGGTATTCCATCTTCCTACCCTTTCTTTTCTTCTAACCTTGAGCCTTCAGCTCACACTTCTTCTTTTGTAGGTCCTTTTTAGGAAGTGACAGAGGAAGAAAGAGAGAAAGATGATGGAGGAGATGAAGATGTCGATGATGACTATGATATGGTATCAGACATCAAACTTCTCCTACCTGCCGTTGATACCATCCTCTCCAGGATCAACGAAGTTTACCAAGAGATGCCCCACCAAGGCGATCTTGATGCGAATTTCCTTGCCCTCCAGGCAGATGTTCAAGAAGTTCAGAGTCAGCTTCAGACTCTCCAAGAAGCTGTTCAAGCCAACAATGACGCCATTGCGGTTCTTCACAACAGGGCTGACGATACTCAGGCAATAGCTGATCAGCAAACTGGTCTTCTTCAACAAATCCTGGATGTTGTACGTTAACCAGCTCCAGTGATTGCACCTTCTTTCTCTGCCGATGATCGTGCCCAGCTCCATGAGACGCGTGAGGCAATGAAAACTCTAGCCAATACTTTGCAAAGGCTGGAGGATTCAATGATTCTCCAGCGTCAGAGCTTGGACTAACTGTCTGGCCAATTCTCTCGAGCCTTAGCCAGAGAGGGGGAGATGAGGTCCAATGTTGGTGAATCATCTGATGCTGCTCCTGCAGCTTCTCAGGCTGTTGGTCCAGTATCAGCTTCAGTTGTAGTTGAAGCTGAGGCTCTCAGAGCTGAAGCAGTTGTTGCTCCTGTAATCACGACCACCGAAGCTGCTCTAACTGAGGATGTCGAAGCCATCCCTAGGGATGATGCCCATACCATCACTGCTGCTGGTGATAATGATGATGTTGATGAAGATGAAGATGATGATGAAGACGATGAAGAACCTGTCATTCCAGACACCAGAGATGATCTAGATGGTGACGACGACAATGATGATGAAGATGACTTTACCATCAAGTTCCAGAAGCCATCAACCGTCACCAAAGGTGTTGCTCTCGGGGAATCTGCATCCCAGGGGGAGCAAAGGCAAGGTGAATCGACTCCATCAGGGAACCAAGACCCTAAGTCGAAAGGCAAGGCGGTCGCTGAAGAAGGTAACTTGAAGGTACTTTTCAAAATCCCTCAACAAACCTTGTTTGAAGACTCTACCTCTCAGGTAGTGATTACTTTAGAATATCAACTTCATATCCCATCAACAACCTGTGGTTGACTGGAGCGGGTTTCTAATCAACCCGTCTCTAGTGCTCCAACAGACCAGCAGATGTCTCAACTGAATGAGTCACTCGACCAGACTAGAGTAAAAATCCCTCTTCGTACCTTTAGTGGTGGTGAGTTTGACTTCTTATCTGAAGCTGAAAGACTCGAGGCATTAAGGGTTGAAGAAGAGCTAGAGCTTCAAAAGAAGCAGACTGAAGACAGCTTAAAGCTGGCCAAGTCACTAGCTGCTAAAGTCCTTCCCAAGAAAAAGTCCAAGAAAACGGTGAATGCTGTCCAAGCCCAAGCTAGATTTCTTTCGATTGCAGAAGCTGAATGCAAGAAGAAGCTGAAGCTGGATGATAAGGACAAGCAATGGAGCGAAGCAAAACTGAAAAA
>NW_020200612.1:13306-16411 GCF_001531365.2 Cynara cardunculus var. scolymus
CGATCACAGGAAGCTTGCTTAGCATGGTTGTTGTTGTTGTCTTGTCCTTATGCACACAAAGGACAAAACCCATACCCTTACAAAAGTTGTACTGTACGAAGCCAACTAGTCGACTCTTTGTCCACCAACTTTAGCTAAGGATGTCTGCTCTTGAATAGTGCTTTTGTACTATTCACTGTAGCAAAGGACAAACCTTCCTTTTAAGCCTTGACACGCACTCTAAATCTACCATATTGCATTAAATGGACATTTAATGCACTAGGTATAAATAGAAGTGTTTCTTCTCCAAACAGAGAGCGCGCATCTCTCTCTCTAACATAATTCTTACTTCAAGCATCTTCTAGCTTAAGTAAAGGATCTTTCTTTTAGCAACTTCTTTTTTTGTAATTGCTAAAGCATTATGTGTAACCAAAGGTTGTTTAGATAGGTTTTTATTACCTTATCTTTCTGCAAACAATCTTGTAAAATATGTATTGATCTTCTCTATCAATATATATTTTAAATTTGAAAATACTGTGTTTGTATTCATCCCCCACCCCCTTTTACAAATTGTTTCTCTTCTTGTAGACCCTTACAAGACCAACAACAATCAATATATTAATTAAAATAAATAAATATATGTCTTCTTTAAAAAATCACACCATTATAATTGTTGTGTCGATATGTTTGAAATGGGACCATATTAAATATTTTTATATCTAATTTTATATCATTAAATATTATAAATAATTATGAATTATGTTTAATACTTACATTTGAGATCATCTCCGGTCACAATCTGAGCAATTAAATTTTGAATAGGACAAAAAGAGTTTTAGAGAAAAAATAAAAATAGGTTACTAATCCTTCTCACTCAACAATCTAGGATCGAGTCATTTTTTACTAAATGAAATTAACATGTGACATTTGTTTATTGGTTAGTTTAGTTTCTTTTTAAAAATAAAATTCATCTAATTAATGTAACACCCGAAAATTTAGAACACTTAATTTATCTGTTTAATTCCTTGTCTAGTGTGTGTGTGCCTTTATACATATATATATATATATATATATATATATTTATATATATATATATTTATATATATATATATATATTTATATATATATATATATATTTATATATATTTAGTCATTAAGTACTTGGGAATAGAAAGCTGTAAAGTGAAGACTAAAAAGGGGGAGTTGCAGCCTATAACCCTACCATGTCTTGTCCTCTAAAGATAAGAAAGAAAAGGAAGGGATTAGGTTTCACCTTTCTCCTGCAATCTTAAAGAAGAAAGAGAAAATGGGGGGGGGGAAAGGAGCTAGACAGAAAAAAAGAAGAAAAGAGTAGAAATGAAAGGAAGGAAAGAAAGGAGAGAAGAAAAGGGAGAGTAGAAAGGGCAAGCATTCTACGGTTGAAGAAGAAGAACAGCCCTGCTGTCTGCTGCCTTTCTTCGTGTTCCGGCTGTCCAAACAGCAAGAGGCTGTCGTGAGTTTTCTTCACAGCAAACAGCAACAGCAAGCAGCAGTCGCTGCTGTGCTGTTTCTCCTTCTTCTCGACTAAACAGCCATGCTGCCGTACGTTTTCTTCAACAGCAAACAGCCCACGACTGTTCTTCACAACAGCAAACAGCTCACGGCTGTTCTTCGCGACAGCAAAAAGCAGCCACAGACGCTGTTTTGACTTACCGTCTTCGCCGGACAGCAGCAGCAGCAACAAATAAAGGGGGGCTGTCGGTGCTTTTCCGTCGCCTCTCAAACAGCAAGAATCAGCAGCAGAACAGCCGCAGCAAACAGCAAGGGAGCACAGCAGCCTTGCCGGGCTATTTCGGCGCTTCCCGATCACTCTAACAGCAGCCTCGCTGTGTTATTGTTCCGTCGTCTCAGTCGTCGAACAGCAGCAAAGCAGCAGCTCCAAACAGTGGCCGAAAGCCATTGCTTTCTTCGCATCCTCGTCAAACTGCAGCACCAAACAGTGGCCGAACGCCACTGCCTTTCTTCGTCGTTTTCGCCGAGCCAAACAGCAACAATAGTAGCTGTTGTATTGTACCAGACCCTGCTGTTTTATTGCCTTCTCCATCTTCCTTTTAGCTTCAAGATCTTAGGATTTCTCTTAAATCCTACAATGTGAGTTCATACTAACCTTTTAGAAGTTTTGATACCATTCCTTTGATTTTCTTCATGAATGGCTATTTTGGTGAAATTCTTGAGTATTGATCTTGTAATCAATAATATAAACATGGTTAGATGGTATTTTGATTGTTGGAATAAATATTGAATCCAAAATATGGCTTTTAGCCTATTTAGTTGGTGAATTCGACAGCACCAAATCTACCCGAGATGCTGTTTTGAATGTGCGATAACTTCTTAACCGTAGCTCGGATTGCTACGATTCTGGACATTTTAGAAAGCTTATATGTAGATCTAAACCTGTYCTTTAGACACTTTTTAGAAATAAGACTTCTAGGTTGGTTATATTTGSGTCTCAAAACTGATAAAAGTTAATTTTAAGCTGTCAGTTATAGTTCCTAAAATGAGTTTAAATTAAGTTTGGTTAAGTTTTTGTCGTCGGATCTTTATGAAACTTTGGGTACATATTACAAGTGTTAAATAAGCTCACTTGGTCCTTCCAGAGTGACCGTTGGTCGATTTTTAGACGTATATGGACGTAGAGCCTAAGTTGGCTCGATTGTTTGAGTATYGAAAAGCACTGTGAGTTCATCCCACTCCCCTTTTTACGAGAACTCATACTATTCGAGTTGGTGTGTTCTATCTATTATATGCCCTACATATTGTAGAATTTACTTGTTTATTTGAAGAGGGCGGTTTAAGTGAAAAGTGCATAAACTTGGAAACTTTCGTTAATTACACTTGGACGAGTTAAAAGAGGCTTTGTTTCGAAAATGGGGTCCGTGTCCTCACAATATTTCTCTTGGTCATAAAGCTAAAAGAGAACCCCTTAAAGCTACACATGGTGTACTTATCTAGAAAAGAAGGGTATTTTTATTTGATTAAGGACTTATATAAAAATCTTATTGTGTATAAGTGCCTTTATGCTTAATTTACCGCCTTTGATCATGACACCATGAGGTATTGGATTATGAACATGAAAGTCGTCTTATT
>NW_020200612.1:16711-19208 GCF_001531365.2 Cynara cardunculus var. scolymus
CTTCGGATGTTTTATTGTCCCACTATGAGTTATTCAGGTCTTACTGTCTCTATTTCTGTTTAAAGTTACGGCAACTATTTGCATGTACATTTTTATATATGTTCCTTTATGTTTACGTAAACTCTTTGTTTGGACTCACTAGGCGTAAGCCTAACCCTCTCCCTTTCTTGTTATTATTACTTTTTAGGTTCCTTAGCAGTAGGGCTCTAAAGGGTCGAGAGGAGCGTTGGTTCGTGAAAGACTCTTTTGTATTTATAGGCTTGTTACTTTCGAGCGTTGCGTTTTGATGTTACGACTTTTTGRAGATYGATAGAAAATTCCTGTCTTTAATCTAGAAAAAAAAAATCTAGATTAGTAGGTTATTATTTATCTTCTCTGTAGCGGAATTGTAAACGTTATACTATTACTTTTGTTGGATAAATTTTATAAAAGATCCTGGCTCTCGTTAAGTATTTTCGTTTTGAGATATCTTTTAAGGTGTTGAAAGCTTAGGGTGTTACAATTAAAAAGTGACTTTAACAAAAAAAATTATAGATTAAAAATTATATCAAAATTCGTAGTTTTCAATTCTCTATAGATAGAGCACATTATTGATATATTTTCATACTTACTTTTTTGATTTGTCTTATTTAATTTCAATTGTATGATAAGTTTTTTATAGTTACAATCACGTTTTAAAATATACAATAATCCATTTAATGTATTTTTATATTTAAAATTAAAAAATAATAATCATATATAATAAATATATATATATATATATATATTACAAAATTGTATTTTAGATTGGATTGGATCACGCTTAAATGAAAAAAGAAATGAGATTAGGTTGGAGTTGAAGATTGTGTAGGTGGATGAAAGAAAGTAATATTTTAATTGAGATTAGGTTGAAATAGATTGTGAGTAAACATAGTCTTATACCCTTATGGTTAAAAAATAAAATAAATAACCACAAGAGTATAAAGCGTAAGTACAAAAAATAATTAGTACATATTTATGATATTTAATAATATGATTAAAATAAAAATATTTAATATTTGACTCATTTTGAACATATTGACGAAACGATTACAATGTGTAATTTGTAAAAAAAACGTATTTTTATATATTTAGTTAATATACAATTATGTATGTTAATATAATAAATATGTAAAATAAAAAATGAAAAAAATAATGATATAAAGTAAATTAAGCAACCAGTTATCTATATTTTTTTTAAATTATAAAAAGCGGCCTTAGGTATATGTCTAGCATAAAGTTTGGTTATTTCAAGAGATGGAAAACAGGGCCGGGAATATAGTTTTTGGTGCCCTCGACAAAAGCATTTAATGCTCCTATCCAAAAAAGTATTAAATTATTTCAAATTTATAACAATGTTGAACATGATGTTATAGTTTAACAAGTTCACACACAATGTGTATTATAATAACATAAAAGGCTTTGTTCAATTATTTTTAATTCTTAAAACTTCAAATAAATGTAAAGTAGCAACCATATTACAAAAGAACCATTTAAAAAAATCAATAATAAACTACATTAACATATGGTAGAGCCTAACACATACATTTTACGTTGATTGCCAAAAGGGCCTTTGGCTAAGTAGTATATGAACTTTTGGTCTTCATGAAAGTTAGGGGTTCAAACCCCAGTAAATGTGGAGGGTCTATAACATCTTTTGTTGCATTTGTCATATATATATATATATATATATATATATATATATTAAAAGAGAAACCAAGGTTGATGACTTGGTTTCTCCTAAAGGTTAGAAACTTATTTATCTTNATATATATATATATATATATATATATATATATATTAAAAGAGAAACCAAGGTTGATGACTTGGTTTCTCCTAAAGGTTAGAAACTTATTTATCTTTTTTTTCATTCATCATTCTTTAATCTTTTTTTTAATTTTTATAAACATTGATTATTCATTTATGTTTGCATTTAACATAATCCTTTCATTTTCTCTAACTCTTCTTCATGAATTGTTCATCATTCAATCTATTTTTCTTTATCTCCATCACTTGGTTTTTCTCTCACACCCTCTCAACTTCTATCTCAATCCTATACATCTCTAAATTTATTTATTTTTCTCTTTGATTTTTCTTCTATTTTACTATTAATGATATTCATAGGTTTTTTTATTTTTTTCACTTCTCCCGTAATTTTGTATATGTATGTATCGTTATTTAGATTGCATTTATAGTTTTTATGCATTATGTCATGAAAATTTGAAGAAGTTTTCAAGTTCAATATTTGATTTTTTTTGTTGCAATATAAGGTAATAATTTTATATTGATTTGTTTCATGATTTTGATTGCATTATAATTTTATTTATGTTTGTATCGTGATTTTTGTTTGCAATATAACTCTTATGTATTAGGCAATGATAAAAAATATTCAAGTTCACTATGTAATTTTTACTTATGTTGAACGTTTTTTGGTTGTTATATATCAAGCCTTGAAAATTTGAAGTTTTCAAGTTTGGGT
>NW_020200612.1:19708-33531 GCF_001531365.2 Cynara cardunculus var. scolymus
TGTGTGTGTGTGTGTGTGTGTGTATAAATATTAAAATTTCATTAACTATATTTTATTTAACTTTTTCGAATTATTTGAATACGATTTGTTGATGATTCTATTAACAATTAATATATATTTATATAGACAATCCTCAGATCATTAATCAAAGTAMTCATACTACTGCGCAAYGCGCTKTTCCCATACTAGTATTATATAATAAAACAAGTTATATTGATTGTTTGTAGAGTAGTATGGTATGCTCAAATAGTTACTATTTGAAGACCAATTATCAAACACTTTTAGGTTCCGATGAGAAGAAAAGTTAAGGTGTGAAGCGTAAGAAGGATTTCCACCCTTGGATGCATATTAGGACGAGATGCATCGAGATGCATCAAATCAATTGTCATATCAAACGTGATTCATGGGTGGATTTGAGAAAGGTGATCGAGGATTCATATCTCTTCTTAGGTTTCTCATCTTAACTCTTCTTCTCACAATCCTTTGCCTTAGGGTTTGGGATTTAGGGCTTGGGGTTTAGGATTCAGGGTTTAGGGTTTCAGGTTCTGGTTTTGAGGTTTTTTTGAAGAAAAAAAGAACTTACAAAAAAGAAATGGGCATACCCATTTTTACAAAACATTTTCCCAAAAAATGTTTAGGGAGGAACACAAATAAGGGCCTATTCAAAAAAACCAGAATCCAATATCAAAAATCAAAACTTGAAAGAAAAAAAAACCATGTAAATTTTCTTCTTGAAAGCAGCCTTATGTTCGAACTGCCTATAGGGTGATACTTCAATAAATCTTACAATTTTATTTTCTTGTGATCAGACAGTCTTGTTATTGATACAAATGAAATCCATATAGTTTTTTATCTTCTTTTAGGTAAGTGGCCTCATGCTAGCAAGTTACATTGGAATTCGACATCTATTCTCCAAGTGTTTGAGTCAGTATTCTCTCCTAAGAAAAAGGCAAGCCTTTCTCGACAAGTACAAGAGTTTCCCTATGGTTGGTATAAGTTTTTGCTCACTAGTGTCGTGTCATTATTCCTGCTAGTGTGTTTATTAATGTAGAACATATATATTTTTACTGTTATTCTAAGTGTTGCCATACAACAAAATCGGGTTTATAAGACGCCAACAATGTTTTAAGTGTCCTAAAAGATGACTTTATAGGTCTTAAGTTTATCAAAGAATGTTATAATAAGTTTATAAGATGCTTTTGAGCATCTTAACAATATTTTTAGGATATTTTTAAAATAAAGCATGATATTAGTTATTTTATTAGACACCTTGGAGAAGTGTTTATAAACACATATTTATTTATTTATAAGACACTTGGTTTTATTAGACACTTTTTTCAAATAGTATTCTATAAAATAGCTAATACGCCACTTTATTTGAAAATGACCTAAAAGGTTTGTTAAGATGCCCAAAAGCGTCTTATAAAACTTATTGCAGCACCTTAGATAAGACGCTTTATCGTGTGGTCCTATAAGACAGTCTATTGGTATACTTAGACATTTTTTGTGTCCTATAACCCCAATTTTGTTGTAACGTTGAAGGGAAAAAATGGGCTAATTTCTTTAAGAACCAAATATGTTTTATTGCATATTTTGAAATTCATCAACTTTTGCTTCTATGCACCCACCCTTTTTCCAGGATCTTTCAAAATTCGATGAGTTTAAAGACTTACTTGACAGTTTGGTCGATGAATATAAGGCGTGCGAGTCCCCAGATTACATCAAATGGAGGATGGAAGCATACACCGAATATTTGAATTTATCGTTTCTGGTTTTGGCCCTCGCTAACGACTTCACATGTGTTGTAGGATCTGGACCATACTTTGACCGACCAAGGATTTGATATTGGAACAGTCGATCCTACTTACCAATATGTATAATGTAGGTGTGTTAACTTTTGGCTGGTATTTTCTAATCTTGTTTATGTAAAGTTGTTACATTGGCATACCCCTGGTGCATAAGTAAGTTGGTTTGACCTAATCGAGGGTAGAATCACGGCGGCGACATGGTGCATGGCGAGAAGCGACCCCGCAGAGGACGTGTTGCAGATGGCATTAATTACGCTTACGGTGCCAGAGCAGATTGCTTGCCGATACAAGAATCCGGTCCGTGTTTTTGTCCGAACATCATCCAGGCGCATGCTTCCTATGCTTTCAACAGTTATTACATGCGTACTTCCATGGTTACCGGCTCTTGTGTCTTCTCCGGCACCGCCACCATCGCCAAAACTGATCCCAGTTAGTGCAAATTTACCATTTTCTTCCCTTCACAAACACGAATAATAATATCGGTTTCTTAACCTAATATTCTTTTTTGGTGTATTTTTGTCCTTCTAGGTTATCGATCGTGTGTTTATCCGGCCTCTCCAAGGTATCACTATCACCTCCTTTTTTCTCAAGTTCCACTTCCTCACCAAGTCAATCAGAACACAACACAGATATAGATGGAACTGCATGTCCATCGGCCACAGCTCCAACTTTGGCCGCCTTCATCATCGGCACCCCACAGCTCCAACTCTAGTCGTCTCTTTCTCGGCAAACCCAACCACCTTGCTCGATCTGTTGATCCCTCTAGTTCTCCTTGAAATCGAATTGTCCAAACCACAGATCTGGAGGTTCTTCTCCTCGATCTGTTGCTCCTTGGAAAGAAAAGCCACAGTTCTTTTCGATCCCAACCACAGATCTGGAGGCTGGAGGTGCTTCTCTCTCTCTCTCTCTCTTTCTCAATTTTGTTGCAATCATAGTTCTGTTCGTGGAAGAAATCAAACTTCGAACCCATATGCCTAATTTTGGGACCGCATCAACCTCAAACCATATCTTAATCAACACCCCACCTTGAATCCAGAGTTGAAAGCATCATGATTGTGTTTCGTGAAATAAACCAAATATTGGTTTGATTTTTGAGTGAGGGTTTTGGATAATTGGATCGTTATTGAATTTGAGTAGGATTTTTTATTTATTTTTATTTTGAGTTAAGATAATTGATTTGTCTTGATTTTCAGTTAGGGTTTTTAAGTGGAAAAATGAAGATTTTAAGAAAGTAAAAAAATATTTCATGAAATAACATATGGATGGAAATTATGTTTGATTTCATGATGTGAAATAGATTATATATGCAAATTGTGTTTGATTTTATGAGGTGAAATAGATTACAGATGAAAATTATGTTTGATTTCATGTGGTGAAATAACATATATCATATGAACATTATGTTTGGACTTAATGAGATTAAATAGCATAATGAATATCTATTTCACTGGTGTATCTGTGTGTTGCATATGGTGAATTTGTGTTATCAAAATGACAATTATGCTCGTTTCTAATTGAAAACAACTTTCAGTTAAAACCATATGATCAAAATCAAATTACGACTTAGATCGATTCTTATGGTTTTCGATATTTTTGTGGTTCTCATTTGATTATGATCCTATATATAGTTGACTTGCAAAATAATCACACAAACTCATGATTCAAGGCTAAACTAATGTTTTAGAGTTGTGATTCACCCACGCTGCATCACGGTAGTACACAACTAGTATCATCCTATAAGTGTGTACATTTTTCCTACTTTTACCTTTGTCCTTGAGATCTATAGAATACATAAAAGTTGCCTTTCAACCCTCAAACCATCCTACCAAAATGAATGTACAATGAAGTTTTCTTCTTAAATTAGGGTGTATAGTTTCGTTTGAAGAGATTAGCAGAAGAGTAATTACTCATCCGAAAGAATGCAATACTCTTTATTTTGGTTGTTATAAAAAATGCAACATTTCCTTCTTTTGCCAAGTTTTTAGTTCTAACTTTGAACTTTTTTTTTCCCGTTAGTAATCCTTACCTTCAATTAGCAAGTGTTTTTTTCCACAGAAGATTTTTTGTTTGAAATGATTAGTTACGCCTAAAGAGGAATTGACCTTTCCGTTTTTGCTATAGAAATTAGATTATCTTGATGGGGTCCAATTTCAAACCCAAAGAGGCCAAGGAGAAAGGACTGGCGACTTATATGGTGGTAGCAGACAAGCATGCAAACAAGGAGCATGCAAACAAGGTTGCTTATTTAGTTTGTTGTTGAAAATATAATATGTTTGGTTATGCTAGCTTTCTAACATATGAAACAATAAGTTTTTTTATTCTATAGTAGAAAATGCATATTAATGTGGAATGGATATTTGGTTAGCATATTACATTAAAAACAAACCTTTCTTTCTTTTCTTTTTATTAACCTGGATATCCAATCCACTATACGAGCCGACTAATCCCAAGGCGACCACATGTTTTGCAGATAGCCCGGAGTCACCGCATTTGAACCTTCGTGGCCATAAGGGGATTTTTATTTCTCCATGGATTTGAACATGTAACAAACCTTTTTTTTACTATAGACATGGTGCCAACATCTTCTATGTTATCCCAGGTGGTTGGATGGAATTACATATCGGACTTGATTCTGTTAGGACATTCAATCAGGCCTTGGAGACCATCAAGATTGTCGTTTTGGAACAGATCAATGGGATTGTTTATCTTTCGATCTTGTAAAGTTATCATCTCATATGTTTTTTGTCGGTTATTTGTATACTCCTTGTAGAAGAATATATTCCAATAAGAAAGATGAAAACCAAATAAATATTTAATCTTTATAAATTTTAATTATATAACGGACAAATCTTAAACCTTTTAATATTCAGACCAACCAACACCTCAAATGTGTCAATTCACACAGATTGAATCTATCAATCGCGATAGATTCAATGAAAGAAAGGGGTAGAAGCAGAGTGTTCACTTAGTGAACAGAAAATTAAATACAATGAGAAATTTATAAAACCAACTTGTTTAATATTCTGTCTATTTGGATGATAAACTGTACGGTAAAACTTGTCCTTTAAGGTTTTATACGACCACTCTTAACACGCTGTGAGTCTGCTAGTCGCAAAACCCCAGGATTTGATGCAGTACACGATTCGTTTATGAACAGCAACCAAAAACGAATATAAAGCAAGGAGTATATAGAAGACGGTAGAGAGAAAGAGCAGAAATCGTAGGAGAGGAAATATCAGAATTTTTCTGTGTATTGTGATACAGCTTCAACCCAGTATAAATATTGGGTGAAACCCTAAATGCAACCACGTTTTTCTCCAAAAGTCGGAGATAATGGTGGAGAAAAATCCTCCACTAACGTTTATCTCAAATACTAAGTCAATCTGGTTAATTTCAAAATTAAAACCGATAATTATCCAAATTAAAACTGATAATTATCCTTCTCCTCACAAATTTTTATCAATAAATTACACGGAGCTCGGGGCGAGGCTCCTTCTGCTCCGATGAAGCGTGCGAAGTGCAAAGTGCACCTCCTCGCGCCACCTTCACGAATCCCGCGTCCGCGGCCTCGGCCATGACCACGCGTGCACGTGTGTGTTGGGCCTTCCAATCAAGACCCCCACCATGAGTCCACCAACATGTTCAAAGCCCATTTCTAGAGAAAGCCTTATAAGCTTCTCTAGAAAACAATTCTTTACTAATGTGGGATGGAAGCTAAACTTCCAACCTACAAGTTTCCAACAATCCCCCACCAGGTTGGAAAGTTTTCTAACATTCATTGTAGATAATGTTACAGTAGTGTCACTAAGATTAAACCCTGTTTAATGTAAGTATACAAGAAGGGATCAATCCAATGGTATCCTTAGGATTTAAACCTTGAATCTCGCGACCACTCCGGCTTACCTACACACATCATCTATCCACCTTGCTCTCTCACTGAGCGCTAATATGGCCATGCGCTAAACCCTCTTTCATGACTTACTAAAAGAGAAACCACTACTCTTCTTTTGAGGCGGCACCACCTTTAAGTCATATAGGCAAAGTTCTATAACATCTTCGTTGTTAAGACGCCTCTAAACTTTGTTAAGAGATTAACTCATCCTTGTTCTCGACAACGTTGTACTATCTTTCACCTTACATGGATCTATCATTTGATAGTACCTTTTATCAGTCAAGTGACTTGTTGTTACCTTTTAAACTTGGTAGATAGGAGCACTATATCCAAGTTGGGTTTCCATTACTGACTGATTCTATGTGGCTTCAGACCCATGTCTCTGGTGGTTGACCCTACCAACCCTCTCGTCAGAGGCTTAATTAGTGGATCTGTCAAGTTCCCACAAGACTTGACAAACACAATACTTATGGTACCATCATCAATAAATTGTCTCACATAGTTGTGTCAGAGACCTATGTGTCGCGACTTTCCATTATATACAACATTGTATACTTTTGACAATGTGGCCTCACTGTCACAATACATGGGAATAGAGGGAATCGATCGCAGCCATAAATGGATATCTATCAACAAATCTCGAGTCCATTCGGCCTCTTTGCCCGCTGCTGCTAGGGCAATGAATTCGGCTTCCATAGTCGAATGGGCGATACACGTTTGTTTCTTACTCGTCCAAGAAATCGCCCCTCCAGCAAGAATATAAATCCACCCACTTGTGGATTTAGAATCACTTGAGTGATCTATCCAACTGGCGTCGAAATATCCCTCCAAGATTCCTGGATTTGTAGAGTATGTCAACTCTAGTTCTTGGGTTCTTTTCAAGTAGCCCAATACTCTGCCAATTGCTTTCCAGTGATCTGAACCCGGATTGCTAGTATATTTACCATACAAAACTCACTATTTTCTCTATACTCCCATCCCTTCCAACCCCTTATTTATACTAAATATTTATTCTAAGAAATACCTAAATTATCCCTTCCTACCTATTCTAGAATATCACTTAGGAATAGGCTTGAGCCTCTAGATGGATGCATGACATTACACTGCCCCCAAAGAACCACCTTGTCTTCAAGGTGGATAGAAAAAATAGAGAAACTGAAGCAACTTGGTTACTATATCTCCCTAACCAACTACCATTGAAGTAGAGCCCTTGCACGCAAGCTTCCTATTACCTCTTCTTTCCAAAACCAGAGTTGAAGTCCAATGGTTTTCAGCCAATCCGCCACTCCCGTGATTCTGCCAGCTTATAAACTCGTCCAAATTCCCTTGTATACAAATGTTCTTATCCCAAATGTTGAGACCTGCAACTTGAAAATGATGTAATAATTTTGTTCCCTGTTTTGACTGGTACATCGAAATGCAAAACCAAAAATTGCCTTCCCCTTCTTCTTTCAAATCAAGAAAGTATTTTGTTTTCTTAATTTTAAACTCATGTTCCACACCTGTACCTTGTTGATTCTTCACTATAGCAACTTTCTCTTCATCTTGAATGGTCTTAACAGCAGAAAACTTAGCCTTTCGTTTTTCATCCTCTGTCTTCTTATCATTTTCCACACACACGGCCGCCCCTTCACTTAACAATTTTCGACTATGGTGCTTTGTTTATGTATGTATGTATGTATATATGTATGTATGCATGTATGTATGCATGTATGTATGCATGTATGTATGTATGCATGCATGCATGCATGCATGCATGCTATGTATGTATGCATGCTATGCATGCATGCATGCTATGTATGTATGCATGCTATGCATGCATGCATGCTATGTATGTATGCATGCTATGTATGCATGCATGCTATGTATGCATGTATGCATATATGTATGCATGCATACATGTACGTATGTATGTATGCATGCATACATGCATGTACGTATGTATGTATGTATGTATGTATGTATGTATGTATGTACGTATGTATGTACGTATGTATGTACGTACGTATGTATGTATGTATGTACGTATGTATGTATGTACGTATGTACGTATGTACGTATGTATGTATGTATGTATGTACGTACGTACGTACGTATGTATGTATGTATGTATGTATGTATGTATGTATGTATGTATGCATGTATGCATGTATGTATGTATGTATGTATGTATGTATGCATGTATGTATGTATGTATGTATGTATGTATGTATGCATGTATGTATGTATGTATGTATGTATGTATGTATGTATGTATGTATGTATGTATGTATGTATGTATGTATGTATGTACGTATGTATGTATGTATGACCAGATTGAGCCGTATCTATACAATTGTGTTTCAGCTTGCTAGCCCCTCCTCCAAAAGCATACTTCACTTTCCTCCCCATTCCCCCAAGTTCCAACACAACCTAGGGACTAGAATACCAACAATCAGACACAAAATTAACCAATTCAGTAAAACACATGAAAATGATTGGAATTAAAAATAAACGCAATCCCTTGGTGATTACTAAAGGATTACTGATGATTATAAAAAAATTTAAATAATCCTTCGTTAATTCCTTGTAGTTCACCAAGGGATTACTGGCTGATATAGAAAAGTTACATTTTTTTACAAGTTCTCAAAGTGATATTTTCCATGGTTGTTCTGTGAGGATGTTTATTTGAAATTGTTCTTCCCATTTGCTATCGAGTGATATTTGGTAATGGTTGTTATTGGGTTTTTAAGTGTTGTAATTGTTTGTATTTGGACATAATTTGATCTAACATGTTCTGATGACATTTACCGATTCCAATTGGCATCTTATGAAATATATTGACTTTATTCGGTTCAAATAGATCTATATATTGGTTTTAATGATTGGCTCAATACGGGATCTCATAGACATTAGTACATTACTTGTTCTAATGGGTTTTACTATGATTTATTGGGTCTTAATCAGTTCAATAGAGCTATCAGTTGTATATACAATTATTGATTGTATTTAATGTCTATGAATATATGTGCATATATATTGTATGATTGTATATTGTGTATATTAATCTATGTATATATTGTATACATGTATGTACATAGTGTCGTTAAATGGTGTCTCAATATCTTATGGTCTTCGCATAGTCCACTATAGTTGGATGCGTACGCGGCACATGACTTCTCTTCACGAGCGGCAAGACATGCATTTCGCCGGCACAAAGCTTTTAGGCACCCGAGGTAGCACTATTCACAACTTTTTTTAAAAGCATTTTTTTTTCAAGAGATTTTCTTTCTCCTTTAAGGGATTATGTCACTTGAGCCATACTTCTTGGGCCATTAAAATATGATGCATCTTTGCTTGTGAGACTCCCTTTTGCCAACTACTTTTTACCCTTTTGGTTTCATCAAGTTTACACTCCATTTTTTTCTTTTGAATGCTTTCTCAAAATAGAAAGAACTCCTAGGATAAATTCCCGGGTGATAAATATGTTCAGATATCACCCATTTTATCATTTATATCTTTAAATACACATTTACCATAGTTGTGATTCTACTCCTTCAAGAGCATTGTATCCTCATCTTTTAGTAGCAAATTATCTTAGTGGTATCCTCCACTCGTGGTCTTCTCCCAATTTAGGTTTCCACGTAAACCTCAATGTAGTATATTAACTATATCTCTTTACTTTGTATTAGGTGTATATTTAGTAGGTGAATCATCATATTCGTATGTTTTGGAAACTTAGGGGTTGTTTACTAGGTGTTGACCTGTCAGCAATCAGCTTGTTTACAAAACTACCACGCTGACCGAATAGTGATCGAGACGCAGACCGAGGACTTACCGAGGCAGTATCAAAACAATGCTTAACCGGGTTAGATTTCAATTTTCCCTGTGTGCCCCATTTTCACGATTAGGTTTTCATTGCTCACCATCTTCCTCCTCCCCCTCCCTCATCGCTCCTCCTCCATGTCGCTCCCCACCCACCTCCCCTTTCGGCTCTGTCACTTCTCCTCCATCGTCGTTCAGCACTCGACCTTCCTCCCTTCTCACTCTCAAACAGATACCATCAAAACTCTCCCTCTATCTTTTCTCTGTGTTTTTCTGTACTTGAATAATGCAAATGAGTTTTAGGTTGACCAACCTAGTAATCGATTGGGAACTTGCCCAGTGCAAATAAAGGTTGTAATACTTTTTTTGGTTATCACTATTAGTGGATTTTGCCATGCTCTATTTCTTGATTGATTTCCTTGTTGCTTTTCAAAACTAGCTACTAATATCTAGATGCAATAATTTTTTTGGTCATCATGATTTGTGAGTTTTGCTTTTTCAACAAAGACAACAAAAAAATAATATTACTTTTGGCATTCTTTAATGTAATTTCTTGAATACCTATTGCATAAACACAACCACTATGTGGCTTGTCACTCACCATATTCACCATTGCTAGTGTATCGTAACCATTTTCACAAGTGGCATCCACAACTGTTGTTGCTTGTTTCATTCAATGGTCCATCTTGGATATACAGAACTACTCTTGTTGACGTGATGTGGATACTTAAAATATTCTAGTGATTGGCGAACTAGGGCTTGAATTGAACTGGGGTTTTGCTAGTTTCCAAAAAATTGGCCGATTATTTGCATATTTCCCTTAAATACTTGAACCATAACTATTGTAATTGCAAAAGTATCTATCAACAGATTTTGTTCTTTAATTTCCATCAAGATTTTAGTGGTAGAAGTGGGGATCATTTAGAGGATATTAGGAGAGAGAATGACATGCGAATGAAAGAAAACATACTTGATTTAGCTAGACAAATGAGTCTGCTATTTGAAAGTAGAACTCGATGCTCTTGGTGTTGTCATTAATATTCTAGCTGCAGGATTTTAGATGTTTTTTTTCTATAGTTTATATATGTATCTAAGAACTTTTAGTGTATTCTTTTTCTTTTGATTACCTACTGTCCAACATCCTTCTCTCGTCTTCAATGCTAATTTCACTCAGATCCAACTTGTATTTGCGAAAACTCAAAAAGATGAAAGATGAAACCCGTCTGTTGGCTTTCCAAAAATCTTGAATCCCCTTAAACGAAGCTCTGATGAGTGAGATATGGTCGAAACGCTACTGTCTAGTATCCCTTTTTGTTCTTTCACTTTGTTGTGTACAACTTGTTTTACATAATTGTTGTCATCTTTCACTTATGTGTACAACTTGTTCTAGAAAGGGCATATCGGCCTCACTTTTACCATTATTCTTATTTACCATGGAAGGTCCAATTCCTCATTCCATGTTATCATTTTTTTGTTGGATTTTGATTGGCACATGTTTGATGGAATTTATTGAAGTAATCTCAATAGTTTATAATGTTTTTTGATCATTTCTTGATGTGGGTACTTTAGAATCTAGTTATTATCGTCAATATTTCTTGGTTTATTAAAAACATGATGGATAATAAAAGACCTTGAAATGTTTGGGTCCTTTTGACATAGGTATGGAATCATATGATGAATCATCGAAACCCAAAAAATCGAGGGTTAGTTGGAAAGAAAATGTGGTAATAACCTTCTTGGAGTGTTGTCTATAAGAGATGTCCATGAATAGAATCCAAGACGATAGCCTTAATATGTACTCATGGAATAATATAGCGGAAACATTAAAAAACATCCCCAACTTCATTGTCAATCAAAGATAAGTGAAGAATCACTATGATTATTTGAGAGGGAAATAGGTTGTATGGTCTAGACTAAGGAATAAAATGTTTAATGTCTATAATCTAACAAACAACACATTCAATCTATTTGAAAAGGAGTGGAATGCCAAGGCAAAGGTCAATTCCTTTTCTCGTTTTCTAATTTAATTTCCTTATGTTTTTATTTTAGTTATATGTTTTTACTTTTTTTATAAGTAGTTGAGTAAATATGCTAACAAGTTAAGGAATGCACCACTACTTTATCATAATCTTTGTGTGCAAATTTTTGACGGAATGGCGGCCACGGGTATAAGGACTTGGGGACCTTGGTCTAATTCTCATAACCCTTCGCATGTTATCAATGTTTTTAACCTGCCTTTAGTTGTTGATGATCAAAGCTTGGATACCACACAAGCATCTCCTATTTCAGATCAAGCACCTCCTATTTCAGATCAAGCACCTCCTATTTCAACTCAAGGACCATCTAGATTGACACAAAAATGTTCCTTTGGTTCTCAAACTAAAAAACGGAAAAAACGGAAAGCTAATCAACTATTGGTAAGGGAAGATGAGTTGGCTCATATGGTGACACATGTGAAAACCATTTTTGACAAACCATCGGAGGATGGTGATATGGATGCTTGTATGTCGAAATTGGAGAAACTTGGTTGGGAAGACAACATGTTGTATGACATCACACCTTTTTAGCCAAAACATAGATTATAGGATAATTTGGCTACACTTGAAAGATGAGAGGTGCGAGTTATGGGTTAACTTTACGGCACGCCAACTTAATTTAAAGCAACCAGATGATGGGTGGTTTGTATGGAAGAGTGTGGAACTTTATCAATTTTTGGTGTTCTGTATGGACGAATATGAAACTTTATCACTTTTTAGTGTTTTGTATGGACGGGTCTTGGAACTTTAATATGTCCACTTTGATATTATGTCACTTTTTAGTGTTGATTGTTTAACTTGATGTTTTTGTTGTTCTAATTGTATGTTAAAGATCTATGTCATGTATGAAACATAATATGATGTTTTTTGTATTTTGTATTAATTTGCAAAGGTTATATGGATCGTAATTAGTTAATGATGATTGTGGTGACTACATATTGGTATTTGAGAAGAAGAGTTGAAGCAAGAATAGAAAGAATAAGAGGTGACAATTCAAATTTGATCGGACATGTTTATACACAAGAATTATTACGTGGGTCTAATACAAAATGTCATGAATCGATGCTTCTATCTCGTGATGCTTAATACTCTTGCATAACCATTTTAAACAAAAGAATTAGTTGTAATCCAATAGTCGTATAAGTGTCGAAGAGAAGATGACAATGCTTTTAATTATTACTAGACATTCTATAAAAAGATGTGTTCATAAGACATATCTAATATGATGCTTTATATTAAAAATGTCATAAAAACTTGTTAAGATCCCCTTATAAATTTATTACAATACATTTAAATAGGACGATTTATTGTTTGGCTCTATAAATTTAATTTATATAAAACAGTCTATTATGATACACTTAGAAATTGTTGATGTTCTATAAACCACATTTTCTTATAATGTTATATATTATATATTTGATTAAACAATAAATATTCTTAGCTATTTATTAATTTTAGACATTTTAATATGAAGATTATATTTTATTGAAATTTTAATTAAAACTTATTTTTTACATACATAAAGTATTAAAATTCATTTATAACATCGATCGTGTCTCGTAAAAATTATATGATTACCAAATATATCGTAACAACCTTTTTATGAAATATATCAAACCTTTATATATATATATATATATATATATATATAGGGGCTCATTCAAGGGAGAACTGATTAGTTTGTGGTAAYTGTGAGATCCAATCTCAACCACAAATCAACGAATAAATTAGGAAATTAATAATTATGGTAGTTTGAGTTAAAATTATAATTAGAGGGCATTTTAGGTATTTTTAAAAAACTCCTCTCTCCTCTCTCCTCTCTCCAATCTCCGGCCTCCGGTGAACATTAATTCGGCAGGTACCAAGTAATCACAAAGATACACAATGTGATATCCATTGTGATATACTGTGATACCAACTATGATACCATCTCAAACCTTAAAAACAAAGATACACAATGTAATACCCATTGTAATACACAATGTGATACCCATTGTGATATACTGTGATACCGATTTCACCGGAGGCTGGATATTGGAGGTCGGAAAGAGGAGAGAGGAGTTTTTTAAAAATACCTAATATGCCATCTAATTATAATTTTAACTCAAACTACCATAATTGTTAATTTCCTAATTTATTCGTTGATTTGTGGTTGAGATTGGACCTCACAGTTACCACAAACTAATCAGTTCTCAATTGATTATGCCTCTATAATATATATATATATATATATATATATATATATATATATATATATATATATATATATATATACAGGGGCTT
>NW_020200612.1:33731-35157 GCF_001531365.2 Cynara cardunculus var. scolymus
CTACAAATCCGTTAATATTCTTATTATACAATGTTCAAATCGAATCCAAATAGAGTCAAGATACTGTCTATTTTTCGAGAAGGAGTCGATTCCCCTAAACCCACAAAGACAATAGGCTACATTTTGTGTGGTACATCGTGATAACACTTAGTATTCCTTGTTTCCATTCAATTTGTGCTACATTTTGATGTATCTTCCACTTGGATTATAGTCGCTAATCTCTGTCAATGCAGTTGTCACAGCTTTATACACCTCTTCACCCATGTCTCGCTTTAGGCCTTTCAGTTTATCATAATTTTCCTCAATGATTCCCTGCTCCAATAACATCAAACTTTTAGGTGCCTTCTTCTTATGCAAGAATTTGCCAGTAAATGAAAAATACTATACAGAATTGACTCAAATTGAAGTAGATAAAATGAAATCTAGTGGAACCAAATCTTGAATACCCTTCATTGATTCTTTGTAATGAAAAAACCAAATATATGTGAGTGTATATAATATCAATTCCTCATCATTCTAACAAGAAGTTCTTGTAGCTCACCCAGATCACCATCATAAAGTCTCTTTTTGTTATTGTAAACAGCTGCAGGTTGAAATGAAAACCCATAATCATGTTGATGATCATCATCTCTACTTTGTAATACATGAGAACTGTTGTAATACATGAAACCACAGTTGTAATACATGAGAACTTTGTTGGTACCACATGAAACCACAGTTGTAATACATGAGAACTGTTGTACCAACGATTTATGATCAGTTGTATAACATGTTTGTTGTACCATGTGGTGTGGTACATTGTGGTATGTAACCAATTAGAACTACTTGTGCATGGTAATGTATCATATGAAACAAAACAGTTATTGGTACCACATGAAACCACATCTGTAATACATGAGAACTGTGTTACCGACTGTTATGATCAACTTTGTAACATGTTTGTGGTACCCTGTGGTGTGGTACATTGTGGTACCCTGACAGTGTTAGTGTTTTCTCAGGCAACCATGTAGTTGTACATGAGAATGTACATATGAAACAAAGCTGGATACAAGGATTCTATAAGGGCAAAGATGAATTCGATCTTAGCACAGAAACAAAGCGCTGAGATGACTATAGACAAGGCCATATCAGATTTCTCGTTGGATTGAGACTTAAGAATAATGAGTAGGGAGCTACAAAGCATGTTTGGACAAGAAGATACTTCTACAGGAGATGTTGTCAACAATGAAACTCAAATTCAGTTGTTTGAAACACCAACGAGAACTGCRAAGGTGCCARAGAAAARGATGAAGAAGGRTGCACATCAAGATAYTGTCTTTTATTTACAACATTACCCCAAACATGATTATAACATTGATACATACAAAGACATTGCAGGTTCTAATACAATAAACTACATCTAAAATTTACACATCTAAAATTGCAG
>NW_020200612.1:35427-37684 GCF_001531365.2 Cynara cardunculus var. scolymus
ATGGATGAGAAAAAAACCTGGATTTATATCATTCTGAATATCATTGTATAATTTTGGAATGTAAATCAATATTAATTATATATTATGAAACGCTTCTAATTTAAAAATTAAAATCTAATTTTAATTTAGGAATTGATTGAAATACCCTTTTAAATTTGTTTAAATTTAATAATTAATGTATTAAAATGATTGGTTGAAATTGGTTCTCACAGTTACCACAAACAACTCAGATCTCTCTTGAATGGGCCCTATATATATATATATATATATATATATATATAGAGAGAGAGAGAGAGAGAGAGTATATTTCATATACAACCATGTTCATTTGTACAACCAATGCAACTCAATTAATTGAGATAGTTATAGAAATGATTAGAGTTTATTTATTATGATTTGAATATTAATGAAAGATGAATAGGATTCATTAATTATGATGATAGTTATATATATATGAGGAATCAAATGAAAACCACTCTCATTTGTGAAAAACTTACAAATCAATCTCATCCATCCATTTTTTTGATCAATGGTCAAGATTAGATTAGTTTATATTAGGAAATAAAAAAAATAAAAGTTTATTTTTTAATTGAAAAAAGGGCAAAAATGTAAAACGTATGATTCTATAACCGAGGCAACAAGATCATGTATATCCTAATATTAATGAAACAAAATCATTGATTTAAAAACTATATATATCATCTTATACTTCCAAATATTCTAACAAAAAATGTTAGAATAATCTTGAAAATTATAGGTTTGCTAAAAATATCTTCATTTTATGTTCAAATATTATAAACAAAATAACATCCATCATAAAAATAAATCAAAGTAAGAACCGATGAAATTAAGTATATCGTAAAAAACTTTGAAACATAAAACACATTGTAATCAAGTTAACATAACGAAACCTTTTGAATAATAAAACAGAATTTTTTTTCCCATTACATTTCATGAATAAAATGGTTTCACCGTTTCATCACTACACAAATCAATCTATTGCTAGAGGAAACATCTGTCATTTTCATGTTTTCAATAAATGGATCCGTTTCAATCTTACTATGAAATGGTTTCACTGTTTGCTTCCATACACACCATTTTCTTAACATTAATATATCTACCCTTATAATAACCATTATATGAATCTGTTTCACAACTATAACACTTTACACATTATATGAAACAACAACTATTGTCATGCATTTTTATGTTTTCAGTGTTTGTTTCCATTAATCATTTTTATGGTCAAACTATTTAATATTGTTTACGTTTCAAAACTTATAGGAAACAAGGAAACAAGATTATCTAAAAAAATTATATTATGCATCAATTTCATCCATAAAATTTTCGAAATTTGAACAAGTTTCATTAAATTAGTGCCCTTTTTTCAATTAAATTAGTGCCTTTTTTTCAAATAGAAAATATTTTGTATTCTAATAAATTATGCAACAATTTCATCCATAAAAGTTTTGATATGTAAACACGTTTCATTAAGTTACTGTATCTATCATACCATACAAATTCATAAACATTAAGGGAACAAGATCATAAAAAAAAGAATTGAAACAATTTCATCAACAATTGTTGATAAGATCAAACAATAACTTATTTTAAAATTCATTTTTTATTCAGTATAATCGTGAAAATAAATAAAACATATTTATTGTGAAAAAAACTAAATTAAGAAAAAGATTTAACTCCTATCATATTAAATGTTTCATTTCTTATGTTTCTAAAATTAACAAAATTTATTACCTTCCAATATTAATCAAAAAACAATGGAAATGACTATTAAACCCTTACTGATTAAAATTAATTAAAAAACGGAATTTTTCTATGAGTCGAAATTGGTTTGCATGGTTTTTAAGAATTAAGCGGTTTTCAACGTAATCCGCCTCCACAAACAAACACACACACACACACACACACACATATATATATATATACTAGAAGTGTATTCGCGTAATGCATCGAGATACATCGTGATTTTAATATTTCATTTTATTCTTTATCTCAGTCGATGTTATAATATGGCTTTATGTGATTTTGAGAAAGCGATGATGTTTTTATTTTTGAATAGAATATATGTTTAAAAATATCATAAAAATTTGACAAAAATATATTGATATTAGTATCAAATTAACTATTTGAAATTTCTCATTTTTTGTGTCATTTTTTTATAATTTAATTTATTTACAATAACGAAGTAATTTATATTTGGTTTAATAATATAATTTTTTTATAAAGATAATAATTA
>NW_020200612.1:39578-70489 GCF_001531365.2 Cynara cardunculus var. scolymus
TTAGTTACACGAATTCAGATATGGGATGAAATCGGATAGGGATGAAATCGTTTAGGGATGAACGGGTTTAAGAGTTTTTAAGAGTTCTAAGAGTTTTAGCCAAATGCTTTATAAGATAGTATATATATATATATATATAGAGAGAGAGAGAGAGAGAGAGGGAGAGAGAGAGAGAGAGAGAGAGGTGGGTTATTATACAACCGTTTACATTTATACAACTAATACAACTCAATCTCAGTCATCCATTTAATTTGATTAATATGTCATTTTCATAGAAGTTTTGATTGTTTTCTAATCTAAATTATTGATCATAATAAATGAACTTTATTCATCTTTCATAAATATTCAAATCATAATAAATGAACTTTCATCATTTCCATAAATATCTCAATTTATTGGGTTGCATTGGTTATACAAATGCGATGGGTTGTATTTGAAACGAACTCTATATAAGTATTGATCATTTATTATGATTTGAATATTTATGAAAGATGAATATGATTCATTAATTATGATCAATAATTTATATTATGAAACAATTAAAACTTCTATGAAATCACATATTAATCAAATGAAATGGACGGCTGAGATTGGGTTGTATTGGTTGCACAAATGTCAAAATTGTATAATAACCAACCTCTATATATATATAGAGGTTGGATACTAAAGAGTTGTATACACGTAAACATACATAAATATTCATATTGGAATATGCATACATACATACATATATCGAAATGAATGTCAAATCGAAGAAAATGAAAAACTCTTTTTTTGATGTAATTTGTTTGACTAAAGATTACTTGTTTTTAAGATAATTTAATTTAAAAATTAAGGAGGTAAAAAAAAGAAAAGAAAAGGCCAAATAAGGTAGACATCTAATTTAAATTTAAAATTAATTCCATTTTTGCCCTGAACACTATCACTTTATGTTTTCACCTTTAGTTAATTTTCTTAATTTTGATCATGATTTGGAAACCTAAAATTGGTTTTTAATTGAACTGTATCCTATATATACAAGATAATAAAATGGCAAATAATGAAGGCAAAATTTGCCCATCTATCACTAAACTTTGGATAACCTTTTTTAATCTCCTCTGGTACTTGCAATCACCAAAACGATGTTTCATGTGTTTGCATTTTTACAAACATATATATAATGTATGTATGTTTTGTGTTTTTGATGAAATGGCATGTGAACTACAAACTGGCAGAGATGAATGAAGAAGATTGGTGTTGCTTTTCTTGCTGCATAATGCTATCAGCAACATGAGCAACTACTCCAGCTCCAGCTTTATGAAACCATTCATCTTTCACCTGCAATCACCAAATTAAACACATCAAACAATATAAAAACAAACAAAAGCTTGACAAAGACTAGACAAAAGAATTCGTACATGGATGTTGTTATGAGCGAAAAACGGCCACAATGAAGTGTGGAAACTCACATCCACTTTTTTCCATCCCAACCGTTGTAAACCACGAATCATTTCCTCTATTATATTATAACAAAGGTTATCATATTTTAGCGCAAGCTGAATAATTCAAATTCCTACAAGTAAACAAGTATCTAATTTACCTTCCATGATTTCATGGTATTCGAGGGTATTTTGGGTATTAGGTACATTTTGGGCTGCTTCTTTTGCTCTTGCTGCCTCGGGAGGAAAATTCGATCCCGTGGATAATACTGGAGGGCAATACTCCACATCTACAACATGTTTATAACCATCCAAAGATTCGAAAGGGGGCTGCAAATTTTAGATACCAAAGCATCAGAATTATAGCCAAATCATCTTTGATGTTGATAACAATAAGGGTGTAGATGAGCTTGTCAAATAGCTTAATTAGCCGAGCCGAGCCGAGCCGAGCCGAGCAAGCTCATTTGATAATTTGAGCCACCCTCAAGCCTACTAGGAGCAATTATCCCCCATGCATGTAAAAGAATGACTCTTTTCACAAAGCGCAACGAGAGCCTACCTATTTTCTCATTAACCGAGCTTTGAGCCAATAGGGATACTGTATTGGAAACAAGAAATCAATGAAAGATTGCAACCAGTAGAGTTCCGGCGCAAACGATTCGAGGAAAAGGTGAAAAACCAAAGAAAAACACTAACCAATATTGATTGTGTTGTACCAGTCTTACCAAACACTATATAGACAATGCACAAATGGGCCCAAGGTCCGACACTAGCCCAGGTCAGGCCCGAAAAAGGCCCGTTACACAAGTGCTGGTTAAGACACGTAGGAACAATCATGCCCAAGAAATTGAAAAACCTGGTTAGAGCCGGTCCTTTAGGCTGCGTTTGGTACATGGGACGTGATAGGACAGGACGGGACAAAACTCACTGTCCCATGTTTGGCGCAGCATGGGACAGAACAAGAACTCATTGTCCCACGTTTGGGGCGACATGGGACAGGGACAAGAACTGGAACAAGGTGGGACAGCATGGGACAAAAGAGGTTTTTTCTTGTTCCACCTATTTGGGACAAGAATGAGATATAAACTAAAATATTTCTAATCTACCATAGTTTGATATATAACCTTAATATGATATTTGTTTTAATGGCCATCACCGCTAGTTTCGGCCGCCGCCACCACTGCTAGTTTCGGCCGCCGCCACCACTATCGGCGGTTACTGGCGGCCACCTCCACCTCCACCTCCACCTCCACCTCCACCTCCACCTCCACCTCATCTTCCACTACAACATCTTCCACCGCCTACACAACCACCGCCCACCAAGTCCATTGTCACCTCTACCATAGTCGACCACCTACCACCACCATCCATTGCCACCACCACTACCGCCGTTCACCACCTTCAACTCCTCCTCCACGACCACCATCAGCCACCACCATTCATTGCCACCTCACCTCCACCATAACCCCCACCATAACCACCACCACCACTATCTTCACTACATCAACCACAACTACCTCCTCCACCGTCGTCAACCGCCACCACCACCACAATCTACCATCTTCATGTCCTCTATAACCACCGTCGTCCACCAAATACCACTGCCTCTACCTCTATAACCACTGTTGGCCACCGACCACCACCGCCTGTTGCCACTACTACCGTCGGCCACCACCACCTCCACCATAACCAATACCACCTCCACCAACACCACTACTACCGTCAATTATATCAAATTTTTCATTCAAATTTGGTATAACTATGAAAATTATGTACAAATATTTATAAATTAAATTCTTTAATTATTTAATTTATTTGTGTTAATTATAACTATTATATAATATTTAAAATCATTAAATAACTTTTGGGGGTAGCTTGTCTAGTTCTGTCCCGTCCAGTCCTAGTCGTACCAAACACCAGATATACTCTTGTTATGTCCAGTCTAGTCCTGTCCTGTCCAGACCTACCCTCTTGTCATGTCCTGTCCAGTTCTATCATGTTCAGTCCTGTCCAATTATGTCTGCATACCAAACGCTACCTTAGGACCGAATAAAGCCCAAGCCCAAGGTCCAGTCAAGGTAGCCCTTGTGCATTAAATTAAGGCCCCAAAATGCCCGATCTGAAAAAGGATCAAATAAGTAAAACAAAACTACTGTTTTTTGTTTTTGTTTTTGACTTTTTAAATTGTCTTTTTTGCCCCTCATAACAACTAGTTTGAGTCGTATTTAGTACAAATAAAGAGTGAATGTGTTGAGTATTTTTTAAAATGAAGATAAAAGATCAGACGGTTTTGGTTTTATAAATAGGATTTTATCTTTTTATACTATAAAGTAGTAAACATCCTCAATTGGAAGTAGTATAATTTATGGAGGTACTTTTTTGAACAATGTTAATGATTAAAAAATAACAAAGTTATAAACATTATCAATTAACATAATAGGACGGAGAACAGGTCTGGGCCAAGCCTGGAGGACAACCGGCTAGGTTTGGCATGATTTCATGGCATGGCTCAAATAGAATCATGGATGGTTGCCTCAACGATTCACACAGAAAATTCAGGCACATGAATCTACCTACAGCCAAAGATAGTGTTCTAACATGAGAAAATATGTAACTTGGTTCACTGAAATGAGAAGTTTTTAAAAGTTGGTTCCATTTGAATAGTATCAATGACATTTGGTCAACCAAGAAGAGAAAAGCCAAAGACAACAAAAAAAATTCAGTTTGGGCGCGGTAGTATCAACAAATATGTCAGTCTTTACGATTATTGTGTGTTGATTGGTAACCAGAATGTAAATTTGAACAGGAATGATGCAAAATGCTGGCAGTTTGTGTGAAAAAAAATGCTGCATGTGTACGGCTGTCTACATGGAAATTATTTATATATCTGAATTCTAGTAGCAGAATTACCTTAACGAGCTCAGACTCCCTTCTGATTGAGGATGTTCGCCGACCAACCATATCTAGTAAAAGTTAAGTAGCAAAGAGAAATGGTTTAATTGAGGAAAGAAAAGAAAAGGCAAGCATGAAGAGTAACTTGGCAGGATACGATCATAGGAGGCATTGGCATACAAAATGCGGTATCTAAATGCACCAAGGGCAGATCTGCAACACAACAAGTGTTTAGAATAAGCTTGCACTGATGGGAAATTTCAACTTCTAACACTTTTACTCACATAAAATTCCCCTCTTCACAATCTGTTGTCATTCTCAAAAGCAGAGGTGGTTTGTTGGGTTTACCATCAGTGAGGAACAGCTGACTACCGGTTCGTCCAACAAACATGGGAGCCATCGGGGCCGCAATTTTCTCTAAGATGGGAACACCCAGAAGAAATGGAAGCTGAATCATAAAATTTAAATCAACTGTCTGGAGGTTAGATTCCATAGATTTCAGGAAGTTGCAAGAAATGTCATTAGCATAATATCCGGTTGTATCTAATCCAAGGCTATCCAAGGCTAAGTAACTTACAATAAAGACTATTTTCTTTATTATGATTGCTCAGTTGCAATGGCTAGTGTCCAGTCCCTCCCTCACCTCTAAAATAACTTGGAAAAACTTTCCAGTTTTCCCCATCTTAAATGGGTATTAGTGAAGCAATTGAAGGAGACTTAATCCATCGAACAACGCCTAATAAGCATTCACCACGAGACATTGAAGATCTCTTCATGGTACTGAGAAAGAGAATATCAATATTCAATCTGGCATAAATGCCGTTTCAATAACTCCTACAAATAATATGATACATCCATTTGGGTCCAAGTGCAACTTCTAGGCTAATTTCAGTTGTTGATCACAAGATACGTGAATGGAGACTACCTCTGGTTTTCACAAAATGGCAAATGTCACAAGTATGGAACGCCTTGTATAAAAAACCTTTACTGATAAAATAATATGACCTCATAAAAGTATTATCGATCATGATTATAAAGAAAACCAAACCTGCTTGTTCCCTCTAACTCCCAGATGCGGTGTTGCCAGGGTTATAAAATTGATGGCCTCCAACCCAGCAATCATTCTATGACCTGAAGCATTCAATATGGAATCTGTTGTATCATCAGCATTATCTATACTTGAGGCATTATGAGTATAAAGAACACCAACTGCATATCTTGCAATCAAACCACCAAGCGAATGGGCTAAAAATGATATCTTCTTAAGGCTCTCTGTACTCGTCACAATTTGCTTGACCTGTTCAAACAAGATCCAAAATGCATTAAAGTGATTGTTTTAAATGTACTTGGTGACTGGAGTTCTATGATCCAAATATCATGTTACACAGTTACTTCATTCTGCTATCACCATTTCTGCAATTAAGTGACCACTGTCAACTTCTGTTATCAAGATAACAGAAAGCTGATCTGGATGCTTCATTGGGATAATACGTTTTCAGGCAATGACATGACATTGTTTTACAATATCATCACCCTCACACCAGTTTTTCTCTTTGCACACACACACACACACTCTTTATACTTTCTTGTAGAACCCCACTCAAAGGTTCACTCAAGGTTGTCCCATCAAGAGGAAGGGGTTGAGGAAGCAACCATAGAGGCATTACATGCCAAAGATATGAAATGACACTTCATCATTAAGATTGACATGTCATTGTTTAAAGGAAAAGATCCAGTTGCACCTCCATGTCGCCTTTTTGTTATGTTTTTCAATAGATGTTGGCAGTAGCCACTCAATTGCAAATGTGTTGATCACAGAGTTGATAAAGTGTCAAATGTGGTGATTGGATTACCCAATTGCACGTGCCCCTCCAGTTCGGTCAATAAAAGTTATTTTAAGCCTTACAATTTGATATGGCTGACTGGATGCATACCGCATGCTTAAACTTTTGGTATATAACTACATTTGCAAAAGAGGGTACCAGAAGTAAACTTTTACGATGATACCCTGAGTTATTTGGACAAACGTAACCGTTTCTTGAAACTTTTACTGTTTATGAGTATGCTACATAGTGGAATAAACTCAGGACACTGGATACTCACTTCATCTGCTAACCGTTTTCCAGCCCCATCAATTCCAGCAAAGGTTTTAGAGTAAGTGTTAGATGAGCTTGCTGCAGACATGTGTTCACGTGTTAACAATCAAACCACCAAGGGAATGAGCTAAAATTCTTGAAAGAAAATTAACATAAGTTTACGATCTCATATTAGTAACAAAGCAGTTAATCCTATAGCAATTCTAACTATGTGTTTAGCAGCCAACCAACCAGCATTACTACCTCAAATTTAAGGTAAAAACGAAAAGATAAATGTCATTTTCCAAGATAGCACTCACGAAAAACTTGGTGCTTGATAATTAATATCATCATTATCTGTTGCTCTTCAAAAGTATGGAAAGAAACCAATGGAAAAAAAAGAACACAAATAAACCAAACCAGTATTGGGGAGTGGGATGTACGCAGTTGTTTCTGAGGAGTAAAGCAGTTGTTTCCTTAAAGACCCCAGCATGTGATAAGTGCGTGCAACAAAGAAAAACTTTGCCCAAGAAAAATGAGGATATAAAAAAAGGAGAGTTCAAAAAGAAGAGCTTGAAACAAGAAAACCGAGTTAGAAGTAAGCACAAACATAAAAACAGAATTATATGTACAAGAAAACATAGCCAAGGTAAGAAAAATCACACACCTCTAGTGTAACTTAGGACTCTTGTAACCTAACTATCGGCTCACAAACCCTACGGTCCATCCTCTACCTCTCTAGCTCCCGTCTACTCTAGCTAATGAGCCCCGCCCCGCCCCTAGTCTGTTACCCTAGTCCTACGTCTGCAATAATTCCTACAAAAGGTCATGTCCTAGGAATTGCCAAAATGCGCCATGTCTAACCTCAGTTGCTCATCTCATTTCCTCCTTGGCCTATCCCTCCTCCTCGCTGACTTCACCTTCACACTTTCTATCCTCCTCACGGCAGCCGCCACATATCTCCTACAAACGTGACCAGACCACCGCAATTCCCTTTCTTAGCTTATCTATGATGTGTGCAACTCCCAACACCGTCCGCAAGACCTCGTTCGGTATCCTATCAAACAAGGTCCGACCACAAGTCCATCTAAGCACCCTCATTTCTACAACTTTCAACTTCCTCTAATTCAACCAATACCACATAGCTGGTCTAATGATTACCCTATAAAACTTTCCTTTATTTTGGTTCGGTTATACTTTCTTTACAGGATGGCTGCTTCCAAGCCCACCTCCTGGTTGTCATCTCTCGATCACTTCCTTTTCCTTTTAGCCTTTTTAATTGAAACCCCGGAAAAAGAAAGACTCTTTCCCTCATCGAGTTCAGTTCCTGGCCCTCCTTCAACGTAATTTAGTCAACTGCTATGATAATGATCCCCACCTAAGAACAAAAATAGGATGGCATAATCGAACCAGACGAGAAAATGTACCATGTATCAAAAAGTGTCTCCCCAAATGTCTTTTTAGCTCTGCTTCTACGTATCTCCAGTCACTGGGGCTGCATAATTTAGAGCGTTGCCCATTTCAATATCAAATTATTGATATAAATCAAAAGCAAGCATAATCATAAGAAAGGAACTAGCATATGAAGCCAAATTTTCAGGCACGAGCATTGTTGGTTAGAGGAAAATTGGGTGCATGACGAACTGAATACAGAAAAACCACAGGATTTAGGAAAAATTGAACAATACAATTAATAATTGGCCTATACAGCCCCTGAACAAAGGGAGAGTAACATGCACAACTATAGAGACTCAAAATTGGAACCTTCATACCACGTTTGTCCAATTGATATTAAAGCTCCGTTGAACTAACCAACTCAACTCAGGTACAAGTGCTAGTACAGAGGACTAGAACATATGAACTCATGAAACAAGTAGGCTTGGTAACCAACCCTTCTCAAAGGGTAAGCTCAATAAAGAAAAAGCCGGGTAACAAGTGCATGCCTAAACTTTAACCTGTAACTTCAGAAAACTAGAGCTCTAACACCATTTGAAGCATCAAATCTATCTAAAAGCACAAAGTAATAAAATGGAAGAATCAATCCCAAGATTAAGCACACACCATCATTTGTGTGGCCCACTCATATATGGATTCAGAGATGCATCAGCAAGTACAAACTAGATTTAGTGCATATTGTGCATGTACATGGTAAGATGAAATATATACAAGTGAGAAAACCGTTACACCATGGCATCTCTTGATTGAAAGGTATCAAAGCAAGTTATCGGTAACACTTACAAAATCATGTTATGTACCTTCTATGTCACCTCAAATCCCGATCTATTCTTATGTGTAAGCCTTCGACTATTGCACATGATGTTGCTGTCAACACATCCTACATTGGGGACTCAAAATTCCGATTACCAACATAATAAGATCCCAATTTGCCAATATTCAATTGATGTACAAGTAATAGTAGACCAACTTGAAAATGGCAACAACCTAATTCATACGTCCAAGCAGTTGATGAACTTTCATCCTCCAAGAAAAAAGAATAAGAACTTCATCCCTAGAAAGTATATGTAGTTGATTATGTATCGTGTTTCACTAAAAACTAGTGGACTACAAACTTCTTTACCAAAGTACTCAAAGTCTTGAAGTACATGAAGGGATCCTATCAGCCATATTAAACTTGCAATCTTTTTCCAATATTATATTATAACAATATCACAATATGCTCTCGATCTAAACGGACAAGGCTAAATTAAACAGGTGTCAGATCTAGGTTACATGTAATTTTCATGAAACAAGGACTCATACAAGCATCATAGCATCTGAATTATAACTTCTAGAAAAGAATTGCATCTTTCAGTCAGACTCCTACCAAAATTCAACACTATATGGAACATGGATTGATTACTGACCAACCATGCCATATAATAATAGGCAACCTACATACGTATTAGACACACATTAAACCTTGAGTTTGAGCATGTCGATGATTGTCTTGAGATATTACTGAGTAGAGAAGTTATTCTTGGTAATCAAGCAACTCTATTGCTAGCTTTGATGCTCCACCGAATCCAATGTGGCAAAGTGTGATCCATATATGTGTTCATCCGAGGCCCCATCAAGAATTGGATAATTGATCTAGGAAATAATTTTGTGGGCCTCTATTTTTGGACCTCCATTCGGTTTCATTTTAATCCAACAATATCAAGGCTTCATTATTCTTATTTTTTTGGACTTGAACACCATTATTCTTATTTTATTTTTTTATTTGGACACCATTATTCTTATTTTTTTGGATTTGGACAGCACCATTGACCTTCGGATTTGAATAAAAGTATTCAACATTGCTCAACTATTTTTATTTTAACATATTTCCAATGTACTGATTATCGAAAGAAATCATACAAAATATACACAAGAGGCTAAGCTATAATAAAAGAAAACTATCCTATGAAATCCCTGATTTTATGGGATTATACATGATCCCCTATTGAATACATAATCATTTCCATTTTCCCATACTTCCCCTCAAGCTTGCGAGTGGGAATTTCCCATTCCCAGCTTGGATGTAATCTTCTCAAACATTGGTCTACATAGCCCTTTAGTGAAAAAGTTTGCAAGTTGCTCATGAGTTGGCACAAATGGGGTGCATATTAGGCCACTGTCTAGCTTCTCCTTGATGAAATGTATGTCAACTTCGATATGCTTGGTCCAATCGTGCTGAACAGGGTTGTGAGCGATGTCCACTGCTGACTTATTGTCGCAATAGAGTTTCATTGGCCCTCCCCGGTTAATCTTCAAATCCTTTAGGATGATTTTCAGACATAATAGTTCACATATACCGTGTACCATTGCTCGAAATTCTGCTTCTGCACTAGACCATGCTACCGCACATTGTTACTTGCTTCTCCATGTTACAAGGTTTCCTCCAAGAGAGGTGCAGTACCCTGTTGTTGATCTATAATCAATCGGTGATGCAGCATAACTTGCATCAATATAAGCTTCAAGGGTCACACTATTGTTTCTTTCGAATAAAATTCCTTTTCCTGGTGTTCCTTTGAGGTACTGTAAAATCTGGTGTGCAGCTGGGAAGTGAGACTCCTTTGGATTATGCATGAACTATCTGATCACGCTTACAGCATATGCTACATCTGGTCTGGTATGAGAGAAGTATATGAGTCGCCTTACAAGACGCTGATACATTTCTTTGTTCACCATGCCATCTTCTTCTGTGTTTCCCAATTTAAGGTTCGGGTCTATAGGAGTTACTTGTTGGTTTGCATGCACTTTATACTGTTTCTATTAGCAAATTAGTAACATACTTCTGCTGAGCTATAAAAATCACCTTTCTGGAATGAGCAACTTCAATTCCAAGGGAAGACTTCAGTTTTCCCAACGTCTTGATCTCAAATTTTTTGGCTAGACAACGACTCAAGGCTTGTTGCTACTGTTCGTCGTTACCCGTCACAATGATATTGTCCACCTGCACTATAAGGACCGTTATTCTCCCGGACTTTGAGTGTTTGATAAACAAAGTGTGGTCCCCTTGACTTTGATTTTATCCTAAGGAAACCATAGTTTTGGAGAATCTCCCAAACCATGCTTGAGGAGATTGTTTCAAATCGTATAATGGTTTCTTTAATTTACACATTGTATTGGTACCCCTCCTTTTATAGACACGCAGGACTTCCATGTAAATCTCCTCCTCAAGTTCTCCATGCAGAAATGCGTTTTTACATCAAATTGATGTAATTCCTAACCAAGGTTAGCACCTAGGGATAGAATTACTCTAACTGTCTTCATCTTTGCAACCGGCACAAATGTTTCCAAGTAATCGATGCCAAAAGTTTGTGTACATCCCTTGGCCACCAACCTTGCTTTATACCTCTCGATCGACCCATCAACCCTATACTTCACAGTATAGACCCATTTGCATCCTACCAGCCTTTTCCCTTCTGGCAATTTTACCCGATCCTAAATTTTGTTCTTCTCGAGTGCTTGCATTTCAACATTAATGGCTTGCTTCAATTTTTCATCGGATAATGCCTCAATACGGTAGTGGGGATGGTGATGGTGTTAAGGTTAACAAGGAAGGCTTTGCAGGTAGGAGAGAATTTTTGGAAGGATAGGTAGTGTGACAATGGGTATAATGGTCTCTTTATGCATTCTCTCGTTCCCTTCCTGAAGGCAATCGAGAGATCTTGGTCAACTACCGGAAATTCAATTTCATTTTGTAATGGTGAAGAGTCAGAAACTGTTACCTCATTTAAAGGACCCATGTTGGATTCTTGAACTTGCTGAGATTCAAGAATGTTCCTTTTTTGTCTTGAGTACACCAATTTCTTTCTGAACCGTATGCTTTCAGGTTCGGGATGCGTGTGTTAGGGGTAGGTTTAGGAACTAGGTTGGATGTTACTAATTTAAGAGCTTGTGAACTGTGAATATGATCAGAATTTAAAGTAAGATCAGGATTGTGAGTAGGATCAGAAACATGGGTAACCGGTTCTGGGTTCTGGTATAGGATCAGATATATCGGTGACCGGTTATGGAATATGAGTAGAATTAGGAACTAGTTCTGGAATATGAGTAGAAATATCAGACAATTCAACAATAAAGTTCTCTAAGCTTCCCTTATCTTCCCTAGAATTCTCCCCCTAAAGATAAGGTTGGGCGAAATAGGCATCTTTTTCACTAAATGTCACATTCTTGACACAAAAAACTTCTTGGATGGAGGATGGTAGCATTATATCCTTTCTGGGTTGAGGAATATCCCATAAAAACACACTTTAGAGCCCGAGGGTCAAGTTCGCCTCTTTCTTGGCTATGGATATGAACAAATGAGACACCCAAAGATACGAGGCACAAGGTTGTTGGAGATGGATGTGTTAGGGTAAAAAGAGGACACTACCTCCATTGGATTTTGAATTCTAGAACTCGTATAGGAAGTCTGTTGATTAGGTAAGTGGCTGTGAGAAAGGCTTCCCCCCATAAATGTTTTGGCACGTTTCTTTGAAATAATAACGCTCTGGTTTGGTCTAATAGATGCCCATTCTTTCTTTCTGCAGTCCCCTTTTTGTAAGGTGTTTTAACACATGAAGACTCATGCGTTATTCCCTCCTTTTGACAATAGGAAGTGAGGGTTTGATTGAAATAATCTCAGGAATTATCAGATCTTAACCTTTTACTATTCACCCCAGATTGGGTTTTTATCATCAAAAGAGAATTGGGGAGAACAAAGTTGATCCCAGATTTATGCTCGAGTAAGAATACCTAAGTAACCCATGCATAATTGATAGGTGTTAATTTGTTAACCCTATTTGCATTGTTTTTACCTTCTTTTAGATTTATTTTATTATCTCAATTGAGTCTATTAGGTGGCGTTTGGTTCACAGAATGTTTTTGGATGGAATGGAATATGTTAAAGGAATTTGACTTTGAAGGAATTGGAATGGAATGTTGTCAGGTTTGACCACCTGTTTGGTTGGCAGACTTTGGAATGGAATCTGTTAAAAAATTGGAATCTTTCTGTTTGGTTCACAGAATGTAGCTTTAGAACTGGAATAAAATTTTGGTAAATGACCAAAATGCCCTTTTTTTGACAATGGTGGTTTAGATCGACGGTGCTTTAGATCAGTAGTAGTTGACGGTAGTTCAGATCGATGGTGGTTCGTGGTGGTTCAGATGACGATGGTCGACAGTGGTTCAGATCGGTGGTGGTCCATGGTGGTTCAGATGGCGGTTATCGTCGGAGGTTCAGATTGACGGTGAATCAGATCAGTGGTGGCTCAGATCCGTGGTGGTGGTCGACGGTATTTCAGATAGGTGGTAGTTGGTGGTGGTGGTCGACGGTGGTTCAGATCGGTGGTAGTCGATGGTGGTGGTCAGCGTAGTTTAGATCGGTGGTGGTTCAGATGGCGGTTATCGGCGGTGGTTCAGATTGACGGTGAATCAGATCAGTGGTGGCTCAGATCGACGGTGGTTCAAATCGGTGGTAGTAGGTGGTGGTGGTCGGCGATGGTTCAGATCGGTGGTGGTCGACGGTGGTTCAAATTGGTGGTAGTCGGTGGTGGTGGTTCAAATCGGTGGTGGTCGGCGGTGGTTCAGACCAGTAGTAGTCGGTGGTGGTGGTCGGCGGTGGTTCAGATTGGTGGTGGTGGTCGACGGTGGTTCAGATCGGTGGTGGTGGTCGACGGTGGTTCAAATCAGTGGTAGTCGGTGGTGGTTCTGATCGGTGGTAGTCGGTGGTGGTTCAGATCAATAGTGGTCGAGAGGTGGTCGACGATGGTCATATTGAGTTTTATGAGATTATAGTATATTAGGTTAAGGGCATATTTGGTATAATGAAGATAGAGATTCTATTCCATCAAAATATCATGTAGTTGCTAAGGAATGTTAAAATCCTTTATCYATGGAATTCATAGGAATCTGAAGATTCCTTCCGCTGAAAAGAATGAACCAAACGAAGRAAATGAATCTGGTCAAAGGAATTCAACATTCCAATTCCTTCAGATTCCTCCAGAATCTGCGAACCAAACGCCAGTCTTTCTTTTTACATTATTAGTAAGTTTGAGGTTATGTGAAATCCTTGTATTTTACATGAAAAAATGGCCAAATCTCAAAACTGATCAAGTCCTTTGAATTCCTATAGGATTTGCTGACATTGCAGACGTTGACCGGACAAATCCTACAGTTTCCTGCAGACCTGTCCGTGGGTTGCACACTTAGGTACAAAGAGCTACTGAGAAAATGCCCACACCATGGCATTCCGTACTGCATACAGCTAGAGACATTTTAGAATGGTTTAAATATTGTTGCTAGACAAATGTTTGATGCTACTACAGGCAGAGCTTTCACAGTTAGTACCTATAATGAAGGTTTTGACATACTTGAAAGATTTCTAACAATAATAGACACTAGGCAGACCCACATGCACTAAGTACCTAGAAAAACAGCAGGGGTACATGAGGTAGATGCTTACACAGCATTAACAGCTCAACTCACTAATATGGCTTCTCTGATTAAAAATCTTACTGTTAGCCCACCTGTGCAGCTTGATGCCCCTACCTCTATTCCTACTGTTCTTTTCGTGCAATGTGTGTACTGTGGTGATGGCCACTCTTTTGAACAATGTCCTGGAAATCCTGAACGAGTAAATTATGTTAATAACAATAAGAGTGGACCTTTTTCACAAACTTACAATCCTGGATGGAGACAACATCCAAATTTTTCATGGCACAGTCCAGCTCTTAATCCACCAATGCCAAAGTTGCAAGGACAGTCCAATTTTCAACCACAAGGACAGTCCAATTTTCACTTACAATCACAACAAGGCACTCAAAATAACCACCAAGCTAATTTTCAATCTCAAAATCAACAACCTTCTTTCCAACAAAGACCCAATCAACATGCCAAATCATCTAATTCTTTGGAAGCAATGATGAAAGGGTTCATGACCCAAACTCAAGGCATCAATCAAAAATCTTGAAATACAAATGGGTCAAATGGCTTTGGAAATGAGGAAAAAACCGGTAGGATCCCTGCCCAGTGACACTAAGATACCTCAGAGGATTGGAAAAGAGCATGTTAAGGTTGTAACTTTTAGGAGTGGAAAGAATTTATCAGAAAATACACAAAAAGATTCAGAAAATCCAAACAAAGCAGATCCTGAAAAGAATTCCACAACATCAACTTCTGCTATTTTACCCTTAGAACAGCCATGTGATATCCCTGGGCCCAAGATTACAAGTAAGCCCCCTGATACCACAACCATTCCAGAAAAATCAGATTTTCCCGTGTTATTTTTCCAGATGAACCCACAGCAGTACAAAAACCCCAAGATAGGAATATTGTGTATTTGTCACACTCTGGTGGCAGTCCAACAGTACTTCCTGAAAAACCGTTTCAGACTAAACCCATTGTTGAACCTATCTTGAAAACTCCTTCAACACCTATACTTCAAAAGAATACATCTCTTACTCTAGTCACACCTTACGTTCCTTATCCTCAAAGGTTGGGGAATCAAAAGGAGCAGTTTGATTTTAAAAAGTTTCTTGATGTTTTTAAGCAGTTGCATATAAACATACCTTTCGTAGAAGCCATTGAACAAATGCCAAGTTATGCAAAATTTCAAAAAGACATTTTGAACAAAAAGAAGAAGTTGACTGAGTATGAGACTGTAGCTCTAATTGAAGGGTGTAGTGATTTATTATCCAACAAAATTCCTCCTAAGCTTAAAGACCCAGGTAGTTTCACCATACCTTGTTCAATAGGAGGAAAAGAAATAGAAAAGGCCTTATGTAACTTAGGTGCCAGTATAAACCTAATGCCTCTATCTGTTTTCAACACTTTAGGCATAGGTGAAGCTAGGCCCACTACTGTTACACTTCAGTTAGTTGATAAGTCTATAGCCTATCCTAAAGGATGAGGATGTCCTAGTTCAGGTTGATAAGTTTATTTTTCCAGCTAATTTTATCATCCTAGACTTTTAGGTTGACAAAGACATCCCCATCATTTTAGGAAGACCTTTCCTAGCCACTGGCCTGATAGATGTACAAAAGGGAGAGTTAACAATGAGAGTCCAAGACCAAAAAATGACTTTCAATGTGTTTAATTCCCTTAGGTATCGTGAAGAAAAGGAGGAGTGTTCAGCTTTGAGTTTGATGGAATCTTGGTGTCAAGAAAAGAGTTTAGGGGAAATTTTGGTAATAAGGGAGTCTGATAGTAATAAAAAAGAAGAATTAGAGAAATTAGAATCACCACACGAATTTGTTGTTTTTAAAGTATTAGAGACTGAGGATAGGAAAACTCTTGTTCCTTCCTTGGAAGTTGCTCCAGACCTAGAGTTGAAACAACTTTCCTCACATCTGAAGTATGCATTTTTAGGAGAAGCAGGGAAGTTGCCTGTCATTATTTCAACATCATTAGAGTCAGATCAAGAAGAGAATTTGGTCAACATGTTGAAACTCCATACTAAAGCCACAAGATGGACCAATGTTGATTTGAAGAGCATAAGCCCTACCATTTGTCAACATAAAATCATTTTGGAAGATAAGAACTTCAACTCCATTGAGCCTCAAAGAAGGCTTAATCATGTGATGAAGGAGGTTGTCAAAAAAAGAAATTCTGAAATGGTTAGATGTTGGCATAATATATCCTATTGCTAGTAGTTCTTGTGTCGGTCCTGTACAGTGTGTACCCAAGAAAGGAGGAGTTGCAGTGGTACCAAATGAGCAGTGGTACCAAATGAGAAGAATGAACTTATACATACTAGGATAGTGTCATGTTGGAGGATTTGCATGGATTACAGAATGCTTAACAAAGCCACTCCAAAAGACCATTTTTCATTACCCTTCATTGACCAGATGCTATACAGATTAACAGGGAAAGAGTTTTATTGGTTACAATCAAATTGCAATTGCACCAGATGACCAGGAAAAGACCCGCTTTCACTTGTCCCTATGGAACTTTTGCCTTTAGAAGAATGCCTTTTGGTTTATGTAATGCCCCTGCCACTTTCCAAAGGTGTATGATGTCTATTTTTTCTGATATGTTGGAACACTCCATGGATGATTTCTCTGTATATGGGACATCATATGATCTATGTTTACAAGACCTTGAAAAAAGTCTTAAAAGATGTGAAGAAACATATTTGGTTTTAAACTAGGAAAATGTCACTTTATGGTTAAAGGGAACATTGTGTTAGGACATCTCATATCTAAAAGAGGCATTGAAGTTGATAAAACAAAGTTGGAGGTGATTGAAAAATTACCAGAACCAACAACTGTTAAGGGAATCAGAAGTTTCTTAGGACATGTACAGGAAGTTCATTAAAGATTTTTCAAAACCTCTTTGTTTACTGCTACAACATGACCATGTCTTCAATTTTGATGAAGATTGCAAAAAGGCTTTTAAGATCTTAAAAGAAGCATTGGTCACTACCCCTGTAGTAGTAACACCTGATTGGTCTCAACCCTTTGAAATAATGTGTGATGCTAGTGACTGGGCAGTAGGAGCTGTATTAGGCCAAAAGAGAGAAAAGATTTTCCACCCAATTTATTATGCAAGCGGAACTCTCAATGAAGCTCAAATCACTTACACCACTACTGAAAAGGAATTATTAGTTGTGATTGCTTTTAAAAAATTCATATCATACTTGATGGGCACTAAGGTAATTGTTCATACTGATCATTATGCCATCAAGTACCTCATATCTAAATAGGATGTAAAAACCTAGGTTGATAAAGTGGGTCTTGTTACTTCAAGAATTTGATTTGGAAATCATTGACAGGAAAGGAAAGGAGTGGATAATCAAATGGCTGACCGTTTGTCTAGGTTGGAAAAACAAGACAAACCTGTACAGAGTGGTGACATCTGTGGAGTATTTCCTGATGAAAAGATTTTGGTCCTAAACACCACAGTACCATTGTTTGTTGATCTTGTTAATTATTTAGCTTGTGAGATTAATCCCAAAGAGCTAAATAAACACCAAAGAAGAAAGTTCGTCTTTGATTCAAAGAAATATTTGTGGGATGACCTTTCTTATTTAAACTTTGTACAGATCAAGTGATTAGAAGATGCACCCCGAAAGAGGAAGTGATCTCAATTCTTAAGCGCTGACATTCAGGGCCATGTGGAGGACATTTTGGAGGAAGTAGGATAGTTGCAAAAATTCTACAATCAGGTTTATTTTGACCTACTTTGCACAATGATGCCAACAACTTTGTAAAAAGTTGTAATGAGTGTCTTAGGAGTGGAAACATTTCTCAAAAAAATGAAATGTCTTTAAATGGAATTCTAGAAGTAGAATTGTTTGATGTTTGGGGTATAGATTTTATGGGTCCATTTCCTCTCTCCAATAATTGTTCATACATACCGGTTGTTGTAGACTATGTATCTAAATGGGTGGAAGCTATGGCTTGCCATTCCAATAATGCTAAGACTGTTATCAAGTTCTTACACAAGCACATTTTCACAAATATTCAGTATACCACGTGCCTTGATTAGTGATGAGGGCACACACTTCATAAATAATTTGTTGTAAGAATCTCTGGAAAAATATGACATAAAGCACAGGATGGCCACAGCCTACCATCCTCAAACCAATGGATTAGTTGAGTTGTCAAATAGGGAGATAAAGGAAATTTTAGCAAAAGTAGTCAAACCACACAAAAAGGACTGGCCTACCAGACTGCTTTCAAAACCCCCATCGAAATGTCTCCCTATAAGCTGGTTTTTGGTAAAGCTTGTCATTTGCCTCTAGAGTTAGAACACAAAGCCTACCGGGCCATCAAAGAAATGAACATGAGTTTAGATGAGGCATGAAAGAAAAGATATCTGCAGTTGTGTGAATTGGAAGAACATAGGACCTATTCCTATGAAAATGCCAAGCTTTACAAAGAAAACACCAAAAAATGGCATGACAAGAAAATTCTTCCAAAAGAATTGACAGAAGGTCAACAAGTACTTCTGTTCAATTCTAGACTCAAGTTGTTCCCTGGAAAGCTGAATTCAAGATGGACCGAGCCATTTCAGATTGCCAAAGTATACCCTTGTGGAGTAATTGAGTTAATTGATCCGGAAAAGGGTACTACGTTTAAAGTAAACGGACGTGTAAAACCATTCTTCGATCCCTTGGCAATGTTGCAACAACCTACCGGGGTTGTTCATTTTGAAAAATGAATTGGGGCTTTTGATAAAGTCCAATTGTTTGTAAATAACTTTTATGCGTGGCATAATTTTGGTAATTTTTTATTTTTAGCTCAAGATTCTTGGTAGAACACAAATTGCACGAAAGTCAATTTTCAAAACAATCCATGTATTTTCGGCCAAAGCTTTGTGAAATCATCTTGGTTCATAGGGATTTTCATTTCTTTAAAAATTTTAAGATTTTTGAAAAATGATATTTTTTATGAAACAAGAAGATGGTATGAGAATGTTGACTTCTTTTCGGTTCAAAAACAAAAACAAAATAAAAAAAAATGGATGTTTTTGGAAGACAATTTTTTTATTAGGTCAAAGCAAAGAAAAATGTTGGGCCAAAAGTTGGTTGGGTCGGGAATTGATATGGGCTATATTTTGGAAATGAAATCACTTGGGCTTGGTTTGGTAGCCCATATAGAGTAATACTGATTATCAATCTTTTTTGTTTGGTTCTGATTTTGTTTTGGGGACTTTATGATATAGTATTCCCTTCTTACCTCATGCAAAAAGAAATCAGATGACAAGACTCACCTGACCAAACACTAAATTCTTCCCTTGCGCTCTGTTCTCTCTGCCTTCAACTCCTCACCGTAACTGTATCTCACGCCGACGAAGTCCTGCATCGTCGGCGCTACTCTCATCGACCTCCATTCAAGACCACTTCTTCCCCGTACCAACATTTAAGACTACGATTAACTACACCTATCAGACCTATTCTAAGGCAGAAATGGCTATTATAAAATCTAGGGCTCAGCAAAGAGAACCCCAAATCGACGAACCGGCGACTGGACAATCGCACCCACCACCATCTCGCCTGCGAAGGAAGATTAAAAACGAAGCCTATGACCAAAGATGAAGGGTCGTTCATACAAGTAGCATCCGACAGTGACTCCGAGGAAGAAACCGGACCTGCACAAACTTTAAACATCATAGATTCATAAAATACTAGTTATACGTCTAACCACATATCAATCTTATAGTTCCCCGTAGCATGATCAAGTTATATAGCTCCACAGTCATATCCATAATCACTTGCATCTTCCAAATCCACAGAAAACCGAAAAATAATACAGAAAACTGAAAATAATATAGAAAACAGAAAATAAAAATATTACAGAAAAACAGAAAATATACAAAAAAAACATACATAACACATTATACAGATAGAAAATATATTATACATGATATAAAACATATATACTTGACTGAAATATAAATAATATAATATAATACATTAAACATAAACTAAAAATATGGACACAAACTTAAAAAAACTTACTTTTTAGGTTGGCCTTTGAGATGAATATCTTCTTGAGTAAGGAAAAAGTAAGAAATGGAGAAGAATAAAATATTGTTTGGAGAGGCCTGCGCCTCAGAAACGCCTCACGCCTCAACGCACCGCCTCACCAATTGAGACTTAAGCCTCGTTCAGGGACCATGAGGCGCTGCCTCATGAGCGGTTTTGGACTGCCTTGCCTCAAGGCGTACTCCTCAAACGATTTTGAAAACCATGGTCAGCACCCTTTCTGTGGTACTGACTTCCATCAACGTAGAGGAAAAAACAATAGTGGGGGCTTCGGCGGCGGCAATGATGGCGGAGAGGGTGGAGAATGATGACGATATTGGTAGTAGCGAGATCGGTAGCAGAGATCGTCCACAGAGATGGGAGAGGTGGTGGTGAGACCGGCAGTGGCGGTGGTGTTCCCCAAAAACCACATCTAAACGATCTTCATCCCTATTCCTTGTAATTAATCTTCTGCCTTCTTTTTCTAAATTTTCTCCTCTCTTCTCTTCCATCTCAATATCATGAAGATGTGGATTCCTCTCTGTATCTTCTTCTACCTCAGACAAACTGTGGTAATACCCATCTTCAGCGGCTCATCGTAAAGCTTAGATTAATATGTCCATTATCCTATCACAGTTTCCATATCCCTCCTCAAGGATCTGAAATCCTCCTTCAGCAACTTCACACACGTATAGAACCAATTCTACCCTCCAATTCCTTTCCACGCAAAACAATGGTTTTCGTCGTTACCAGCTATGATCTCACTCTAATACCAATTTGATATATTTTAGAACAATTTATTAAGATCAGAGGATATAGTCATATATTTCTCCTTCAGTTGGCAATTCAAAAGTGAAATCTGGCGCTCGAAAGGTGGGTACTCTCCCTGACTCACGTCATTACAAGTATTTTGGCAAAACTGGATGCCTTCCTCTACCAACGATGTCTCCTATTTAAAACCTACTGCCAACAGAAAGCAAAGAGGTTCTGACAGCTTGGTCCCCTCTCCCTCCACGTGGACAGAAAGGCCTAGAATTATTTCTTGTTGACTCCCAATTATTTACCCAGCCTTACTACTACTAATATATATAAAATAACACTATTCTCGCAACATCAAAAACATGTTGTAGTACGCCCCCCCCCCCCCCCCTTTCTTTTTCCTTTTAAGCCCCAACGTGGTAGAATGAAAGATACTTACCAAAGCTGCCACCACCACCTTGGTCATTTATTGCAAACATGGAAGTTCCAGTAAAAGCAATCAGCAGATATGAGTTGCTTAAAGCACAGAATATGCATTTTTATAGCAGCATCGACTATCTTAAAAACAAAAATTACCATTCAACACTCTAATCTTGTATCCCTAAAAACAATCCACTTTGTCTCTTCTAAATCCCCATTCATTCTCATCCAAAGTGGACTCTCCTCCAAATATGTGAGCAGACTGTCTCAACATTCAGTTATCATGGAGACATAATCTCAATACAAAATGAAATGTTTACCTTGCATAGATTCCATGAACAAGGACAAGAAGATGATCCGGTTCATCTTTCACTCCATTGGCACACCTTGGTGATGTAAGATTCCCTTGAGTTGTGCTCATAGCTTGAGCTCTAAGGATATGATGTTTCCAGATGCCATTTATGCCTGCAGCATTTTGCAAAACCCTCACAAGTAAACAAGAAATTGAGTTATAAATAAATTAGAGTATAGGGAACAAAATCAAAGCACTTTAATGCAGATCAAAACGAAGGTTGGAAGCCTATTTTCAACTCTTTGGCTCACCCTATACAAACTCTATTGGACTAAGGACTCAGCACAAAGACAGTAGAGGACACTAAATTGAATGTGGTACAAGATTGTAAGGAAGGAATGAAGGAGAGAGTTGCATAACTCAAAAAGGTTACTTTTTCACTCGTAGGTCTCATTCATGCAATCCACTTTCATAATCTATTGAACTTAGAGTATGAAAATTGAATATTGCATCTTAAACCAAGAGGCAGAAAATTGATCTCAAATAGTTAACATCATGCATCCTCCATTTTACAGTAGAAACACAATCGGGCCTACTGAAGATCATATTTCCGACATCGTTTTCTTGTTGATGGTTCAAAAAATGGTCCGTTACAGCTGTGATGCTTCTGTTTTTGCAGATAAACAGGAAACATATCATCTACAGACGATGCATCCTCCATTTTGCAGTAGAAACACAATCGGGCCTACTGAAGATCATATTTCCGACATCGTTTTCTTGTTGATGGTTCAAAAATGGTCCGTTACTCATAGAAGCTGTGATGCTTCTGTTTTTGCAGATAAACAGGAAACATATCATCTACAGACGAGACGATAAAAACTGTTTTGGCAAAACATTAATCGAAGTTTTGGACCACATTCAGACAAAACCCATCAACAAAAATGGCAAATCAAATCTTACCCTTGACAATTTCCGTCAAAAGGTTTGCAACGTCTTTCCTTTTGATTAACAAAAGTAAAAAAAAAAGCCATTGAATTAAAACTAGGCAAGAGAAACAAGAAAGAAGGGAATAGGAATTTACCAAAACAGTTGGAGAAAGTCCAGGAAAATCCCTGGCAACACGGCCAAGACGAGGAGGAAGAACAAGAAGAAGAAGATGAAGACGGCGAATTTGGATTCGAATTGGAAGGCGATGGGCCTAAACTAGCGGTTCTTCGAAGATTAAGTAGGGGAGGTGTGGCGTAATGAAGCAAGGACGCCGAGGATGCCATTTGTATGTATGGCATGAATATTTATATATAGAATGATAAAAAACCACTGGGGGTTTCATCATAAGCTTCCATTCTTCTTCTGTGACTGATGATTATGATGAAGAGGGATTCCCACGCCTACTTATTCATCTCCGTTGAACACTTCCTGTTAATTGGTTTTCACCCATTATATATTACGATAAGAAAGAAAAAAAATCAATAATCACCCAGTTTTAAAAATCAGAGTGAATTACACATTTAGTCCCTCATGAATGTCTCACTTTTCTGTTTTCGTCCCTCGAAATCATAAAATACACTCTTGACCCAGAAATCGTGTTTTGAAGTTCAAATCGGTCCTTCCCGCTAACACTGTTAAATTGTGCCCCTCATGTGAAAGATATCTGCATCTCCCTCAATTCAAGAACATTCATATCCAAAATGAATATTTAAAATCAAATCCCACAAGAAAAAACTCAAATGATGAACATTTAAAAATATTGTTACGAGAATTATATAAAATAAATTTTTCGGACTATTAGCAAATGAAGACTAGTGCAAGTATACACTTATCAATCAACTATCGTCTTTTACAAGTAATAAAGTGGTAAAAATATCAAATATCATCCACAGAGAAAATGAATAAAAGTTCGTTTTAATAATATAAATAAAGATATGATCTCAGATGATAAATTCGAGGAAATATTTGTGGTGAGTTGATTAAACACTACTGTCGTGAACAAATAATAATAGAAAGCTTAGGGTGTAGGGTTTTGTTAAGATATTAAACCGATTTTTAAGTAGATAGTATGCTACAGCATGGTTCTATAGCATGTTTTTATAAATAACTTATCTTTACAACTAATAGCTTTTTTAAGGTACTCTCTCGAGATATATAATGGCACACAGTCATAGATTAAGCCTTCATATCTCTATGCAAGGCTGGAGTCTCGACATTGGCTCAAACTATTCCTTTTATAATAAAGAAAAATAACGTAGAATAAATAAATGTTAAGCGTGATTATAAAAGCGTCTAACAATACTTAAACTAGGAAAATTAATTGCATAAATAATAATAAAGCATAATAAGTAGAGAATAAAAGAAAATAGAAGAAATAAATGTAAAGAGGAATTATATAGAAGAAAAATAAAATACTTTCAAATACAACTTTATATCCAAAATAACTTTCAACATTCAAACTACTAGAGTGTTTTTCTAGGATTGCTTGCATACAAATTACTTGCATCTACAATGTCAAACCTCCCCCCTTTATATAGTGGAAGAAGGGAGAACAAGGACTGAAAGATAAAGGCTTTACCCAACTTTTTACATAGTCCAATGGGTAAAGCCATGTTACTTAGATAACCACAAAAATCAGATCTTAAATTTGTACCATGAGATCTTAAAATTTGCAGGAGATGGGCTGCCAAAAGGGGGGGATTTGACCTCAAAGGATTCCCCGTACTATTCTCCAAAGTGCTCCTGGAATCGTCCTGCAGCACATGTTGTAGCATGCTTCAGCCAAATACCTATTAACATGGTTATTTTTCCAAAAATCAGCACATATCCAAGAAGTAAACATGTTTATCACATCAATTTAGCTCCAATATAAAAAATATAGAAAAATAAAACAAAAAGACTCAATTTGCAGAATTTTGGGAAAATAAAATGGGTAAATAAAGTAAAGAATAAGTGTAAAAGTATCAAATAAATTGATACTTATCAAATATTCATACCCAAGAATCATGATGAACATTTAAGAATATTCATACCCAAGAATCATGAATATTCACTTGTTTTATTATAGAAGATTTAACGATGATATAAGTTACACTTGTTCTTACATATTAATACAATTTAAATAAATAAGAGTTATGGTTCCAATTACAGTCTATCGATGAGAAAAATTGTATGGCAGTTTAAAATTCAATACATTTAAAATCCAACATATTTAAATGACTCCATAAATGTGTTAGATTTACACCAAGAGCAAAGAATCAAGAGATCGAGAGTGAGACCCAGAGTTCTAGAGCAATTGAATAAGAGATGAATGTGAAAACTTTTAATAACTCATGGTGAATATCAATTGAATAAGTATATCGTTTCTATTATTCAGTTTCAGCGATCTTCACTGAGTCTGTTTAGTAATCGCTGAACGCGTATTGTAAATCGTTTAGAGACTGTTATACTTTAAGAAAACAAAACTCACACCATAGATCCTTCAGCAATGTCGAAGATAGAAGCTAAAGATTAGAGTTCAGCAAATTCGTGATCTGAAGTGGTATTCAGTGATAACAAACTCGTCTACATATATGTGAACACTAAAGAGACCTTTCAGCAGTATCCCAATATTCAACGATCAAATGAAACTTGTCAAGCAAGATTGTTTTTGTTTTGTCCTCCCACACACAAAGGACAAACCCATACCTTTCTAAAGTATAGTGTAGTACGGAGCCACTCCATTGACTCTAACATGCTTACCTACTGTATGAAAGAGTATTGTTCACATACGGCCAAAAGCCTGCCAAATCTGAACAAAGAACAAGCTTTCCTCCAAAAGTTTGACACGTGCTTTGTACCTTTTGAATGACATTTAATGCAATGGTTATAAATAACTGAGGGGTTCCCCTCTCAGTTATCATCTTCCTCACTAAGAACTTACCCAAGAAGTTACTTCTCTCACTACTCTTGTCTAAGAGAAAGAACCACTTTAACAAGTGAATAGCACCTTTATTCTTATCTTATTTCTTGTTGAAAATCTTTTCTCTTTACTATTTGTAATTGTGTGTATCTTAAATTGTTTAGATAGGTTATTTACCTTATCTCTTACGCAAACAATCTGTAAAATTTATATAGATCTTCTTTACCAATATATAATTTTCAAAAGTGAAAGTTTCTGTGTTTGTATTCACCCCCCCCCCCCTTCTACAAACTGATTACCTATAAACTCTTGTAGATCCGACTAAGACCAACAGTGTTCTCTCATGGCTAACTTTACGTGGCATTTTCTAGATGTATATTACGAGGAACTACAAAGGTATTGGTTAAGCCTGCCAAAAAATTCAACTATCATGGAGTCTATACATCAAACATGATTTATCAATAGGTTTTACACGATTAAGGTACAAACAACCATTGAATAACGAGCATTCATTACGTTATGTTTTTGTGTGTGTATATATTCAAAGGCATCGTATCATTTGCTTTTTATCCCTTTCAAATAAGATGGACTAAACTATATGTTTTATTTAGAAAAAAACATATTTGTACTATGCAACTTTTCTTACATTTATTTAAATTTCACACTCCATTGTGTTACACGGATACACAACTAGATATTTAAGAAATGCTTGACAATTTATATAGTTCCCTCTTTTTAGTCATTTGATCAAGATATCGTAACATCCTTTCCACCCGTTCTCACATCTTATAAATAAACCCATCTGTACCCAACTAATATATATATATATATATATATATATATGTTAATTTATATGAAATATATAACAGGAAAAGGATATATATATATATATATAATATTAATAGAGATAGAGTGGTCCTCACTTTTTTGACGTGCAGTTTTACCCAACACATATGTCATTCAAAAAGTTTGGCCGGACAAAAAAAAATTAAATGCCGGTCGGTTGGAAGTGTCTCACCAGCAAATTACCCTTTTTGCTGATCGGTTGGAGATGCTCTAACCCCCTTGAAAACAAAAACATCTGAATCTTCGATATTTTTGCAGGTTTAGGGAAAACCTAAACCTCAAACACATGGTTCTTCAAGCTGCATTGAAAACCATAAATGTAAGTTCTAGAGAGGCGACATAAGGGGTTCAAGTTGAGAGAGACGTCGTCATCGTGGGAGGGATGGGTTTCACCGGTGAAACGATGAGGTCGGTGGGGTTCACCACCTGGGTTGTCGGCTTTCCGGAAGAAGGAAGTTGAGGGGTTGGAGGAAGGATTTCACAGAGAGATTTACAGGTTTGGGGTTAGAGATAGAGTGTTTCATGAAGAGGTTACACATAGCATAAGATGGTTTCTTGAATGTGATTTTACAGGTTTAGGGGGGTAGATGGAGTGTTCCATGAAGAGGTTATGCATGTTTGGGTTCATTCATTTCCCTCCTTCACCAGACTTTTGGTCTGGCTAGAAGAACACCATCACTTTTGGTCCGGCTAGAAGAACACCATCACCATCACTAGGAAGAAGGGAAGAAAGTAGGTATTAACTTGGGGCTTTTGTTAAATTTGATTTGATTTAATAAATATTTGATTTCTATATATAGTATTTATTTTATTTTATTCTTTTATAAAAAAAATAAGAAAAGGGTAAAATGTCTAAAATGTGAGGGGCACATGACAAGCCTAACGACAGCTTTTTGGACGGCCTTTGTGAGAGGGACTGATTTGGGCTCTTAAACACGATTTTTGGACCACCAATGTACTTCATGATTTCGAGGGACGAAAAGCATAAAGGAGGCATTCATGAGTGACCAAATGTGTAATTCACTTTAAAATAAATATAAACACCTGAATTATAATAACAAGCAATATATTTTAAGAGATGTTTGGTTGGGGGTATTAAGAAGTAGTCAATAGAAATGATATTCATTGTATTAGTTTGGTTCAAAGAAGGAATGGAAATGAAAATGAAATGAATGATGATGTTTGGTTGCAATTAATCTAATAAATCATTATAATAAAAAGGAGTAAAAACCATTTCACTCAAGATTGAGTGGAATGAACCAAATTAATACATTGTCGCCTCAGATAACATCTTCCTTGTGTGATAATCGATCGATACATGTGACCATTTTCGCTTAATATGTCGACAATATTGATCCTCTAAAATAGATAGAAATCACTTGTTCCAAATTCACACGTCTCATTCATGTCCCATCAATGAAATTAAGACACATCATATTTTCATTTATTTTAAATTTATTTAATTCATGTTTACTTTCTCTCTCTACTTAGTGGACATGGAAATTTGGGATAAGTGATTTTTATCCCTACAAAATCCTGACCATCTTCTGTTCAACACTCCGAATGAATCAGTATTTAGGGGGTGTTTGGGATTGCTTATTTAAAGTGTTTATTGACTTATTCTTGTGTGCTACCGATAATTCGTTTTTAGTGTTTGGGTGAGGAAAACAAATAATGCTTATACCGTTGTCAAACCGGTAATAAGGAGTTTTTGATAAGTTACTCTCTTCTAACTTATCAAAAACAACTTATCAGTTTTGAAATTCAAATTATCTTTTTAACCCTAAATCTAATAAAATCCACCAACGATAATTCGTTTTCCTTGATTGGATCCAAAACAACCCAAGATGAATGCCCAAGAACATCCAAATTTATAACCCTAAACCTAATAATTCAGAAGCTGCTTGATCCAAATCAACTTATCAGGCATCTTCGAGGAGGTTTATTGCACGAATTCTTCAGCAGGGTTCTTCATGGCCTCCAACTTCGATTTGGTTTTCGATTTTGATTTCTCTAGGTACGATATTTGTTCATTTATTTCAACTTCCATGTGTTTTGATGTCACACCCCGCCACAGCGGATTCTACGGGATGTTACAGAGCAAGTATGCATGGCACAAGACAAAAGAAAAACATACACCATAGATCACAATACAAAAGTTACATGGTACGGTTTACATAATTCATCGATCAGTTACAAAACAAATAAAAAAAATTCAAAATTTTAAGTCCAACGAGAGTCCAAGCTTTTGATGAAATAAGATTCCACACACATGCAAGCACCATGACGATTCTTACTTTTGACCGCCGGAAAAGCATGTGAGAAACGGTCAACTAACATCATAGTTGGTGAGTTTACGGGTTTTGATAAATAACAATTTTACCGGTGTTAGAACGAAATCAATGGTCGTACAAAAGTGGGTTTATCCCATCCATAGTTCCATTGTTTATGATATTGCACATTGCTTATGATATTGCACATTGCATGCTTAAGATATACATATAGTAAAGGGCCACTACTAAAGCTTGCTGACATAGTTTCCATGCCCCGCATGGTCTGGTCTTATYGCCAACCAGACCGATATAGTTACCAAAAAGTAATTTATGCACCCCCCGTCGCACAATGTGCGGATGAGGTGGGATTGTCAATCCTATAGCGCTATCCATAAATACTACCGACTCATAACCCGTGAGTTAATATAGTAGTGTTACATGTACGAGGACTTTTATAAATAAACAACCCATTCATCTATATATCCAAAACATGCATATCATAGCAAAATATAGTTCTCACAAAATAATCGTCGCAGCGATTATATAGTTTCCAAAAATAGGTTTCCAAAAATAGGTTTCCAACTACATATAGTTCCAACAGAATAATAAATTCGGCATAAAGGTAGTTCCAACGAAATAAAGTTTCCAACATATATCAACCGATAAATTTAAAGTGTTTTAGTCATGCTTTTCACCCCAAAAATGCTAAAAAACGTTAAAAATGGGCAGTAACTCACCGAGTTTACGAGTTCGAGAATTCTCGAGTTGGCAAGGTGTCACCGCTTCCTGATCCTAGTCAAACGAAGTATTTTAATGAGTCYCTTATTTGATCACATTTTTAAGGTTCAACAAGATTTTATCTTGCATGTGAGAGATTTTTAGCGATATTGTAGATTTATTGCAAAACAAGGATTTTCGGTATTGAAATCACGTTTGGGGGTTGGTAAGATGGTCATGCATTTGGGTCCTTTATTCAACTCCAAAAATTATGAAATTTTGATATGTTTTAGCACAATGAGTCTAGTACCTAYTGTCCAGATTTCAAGATTTTTAGAAAAGTACAAGTCCTTCAAACAGTAGAATTTTTAAAGTCTCGACAGTACGTTGAGCTGTTGTGCAACCTTTTTGTACAGACTGTTTGGGGGTTTCAAACTTGGAATTTTTAAGAACGGCCAGTGGGGTTTGAAAGCCAACTCAATGAAATTGATTTAAAAAAAGAATCATGTTATTTGGACATCTTATGAGTAAGATATGCCTCCCCAAAGTCAAGATCAGATTCTGCCAAAAGCCGATGGCCGATTTTTGCATGTGTATTGAGTTTATCAAAAGTTATTCTTTTGTACAAAATATGGAGAAGATCAAGAATGGATGCAGGATTAAGAGAATGCAATGTAGGTTAAACCTTACATATTGCATAAGATGATCAAAACTCTAAAAATGCAAGAATTAATGACATGCAGTGAGGGAAAAACCACTCTTATTGCATTTTGATGAGTAAAAATTTATATCATCTTACAATGAGGGTAGTTCCATTCTAATATGTAAGATGATACAACAATTATTTTAAAGAAAATCCCAACTTTGGTTGGTCGTAGATGGTTTCCGTAGCATAAATGCATGGTTGATGCATCTACCAACGTTAGGAGAAGAAGATAGTTTGAAAAAGAGTTTTAGATGAAGAACATAAACAAAATTTACCTTAGTGATCTTGAAATATTGATGAACTCTTGAATGTAAAAAGGAATTGTAGAGAGAAGTAGGAGGATTTCTAGAGAGAGGTTAGAGAGTTTGAGAGAAAACGTTGTAGAGAGAGAGAGAGTGAAATGAGAGAATGAGTTGATGGAGTGAGTGGAGAGTGTTATTTAATGAAAGAAATGAAGAGAGGGTAGGGAGAGAGAGGGAGATGGCTGGATTTTTGAGGTAGTGGAGTGATGGTGTGTGTAAGAGAGAAGAGAGTTGTATTGGTTAAGTAGGATTTTGTTGTCTTTTATATTTAAATTTAATCCATCTTCTAGAAGACTTCCACTAATTAAAAAAAATCTGAATTTCTACAATACTTATTTAAGATTATGATAAATGTTATCATAATTATATAACAGAATGGCTAAAAT
>NW_020200612.1:71174-88413 GCF_001531365.2 Cynara cardunculus var. scolymus
TGGGCCTGACCCGATGTCAACCCAATAAGGTCGGGTTGGCTAATTTTTTTATCGATCAAGCATCGGGTTACCTCAGGTTGGGTGTTTTTTTAAAAATTCGGGTTGGGTGTTTTTTTATAAATTCGGGTTGGGTTGGTCGGGTTCATCGGGTTCATCGGGTTTTTGAGCACCCCTAGTTGCGCGCGCAGAACTCAAAGTTGTCTTAAAAATGCCAAAGGCAATATATTGAGCTATAATTTACCAAAATTAACTATTTGGGATATAATATTAATATAATCGTTGTACAGAACCCTGTTCCATTAATAAAATCAGTTAAAGTAAGTGCTAACCTGAGGTGAAAAGTTGAGGGTTGTCACATTTGAGTTCCATGGTCTTCGATTTCTAAGTTTCTTCAGTTTCAACTCCCCTGGTTTCCATGGTTCCCGATTTCATGGTTTTGGATTTCTTGTATGTGCCTTCCATGGTTCTCGGATTTCATGTTTGCATATGCTTTCTATGGTTCTCGATTTCTTGTTCCATGGTTCTCTATTGCATATGCTACTAATTCATGGTTATCGATTGCATATGCTATTGTTTGATGGTGGGGTTTGAAGATCTTGTAGTTATATGGAAGAATGTATTTTTTTTGGTCATTTTACATAAATAAGCAAAAATTGCCAAACACTAAAAAACAAATTATCAGTTTTTACGTTTTTTTTACCTTCATAAGCTAATCCAAACACCTTTATAAAACTCCAATTCGACACCACATAAGTCAATAAGCTATTTCACAAAAAGACACAAGTTGTTTGACACCACATAAATAAGCAAACACAAACACCCCCTTACTCACAGTTTTATCGATCTTGTTCCTCGTCATGTGGGTTTGTTCCTCATCTTCGATTTTGTTCAGTTTTGGGTTTGTGTGATTTGTTCCTCATATTCAAAGGTAATCAATGAGTTTTATTCAGTTTGATTTTGCTTTTACAATAATCGATTTTTAGTTTTTTTTTGTTCCTCGTCTTCCACTTTGTTCACTTTTGGGTTTGTTCGATTTCTTTTCACATTCGAATGTATAGTATAGATTATGTTCAGTTTGCTTTTGTTTTCACAGTAGTCAATTTTCATAGTTTTATTTTGTTCTTCATATTCTTTCACACAATTACTAACCCTAGCAATCCCATCCCATGGGTTTAGAGATAGAAATGGGGAAGATAGCGGTGCAGATCAAATCAAGAGTATCTTAGATAGTTTTTTTGTGGTCTCAGTCTCGATCCATGTTCTTCATCATTATTCAACCTACATCCATTTTGTTCAAAAGATTGATATGATGGATGGTTCTTATCGTGAGAGAGACTGCAAATGTAGAATGAGTTTTTTTTAACCATACATCAACAATAGAGAACAATATAAAACAATACTAGAAGGGTACTCATACAATGAAGCGAGATAAATCTCGATTTTGATTTTTTTTTTTGTCTCAGTTGTTATAATACAGTTTTATGTGGTTTTCAAAAAACGATAATATTTTGATTTTTAAATAAAATATAAATATAAAGATATATCATAAAAAATTGAAAAAAAATATTGACATTAGTACCAAATTAACTATTTAAAATTTCTCCGTTTTGTGTATTTTTTTAATTCATTTTTCTATTTTAGGTTTTAATAATATAATTTTTTATAAAGATAATAATTATGTATTTTGTTAGAACTTAATAATTATCCTAATTATATTATATTTTAAATTTTTTACATTTAAAAGATATATTTATCCTCTATTTGATTATGTTTATCTGTAGTTAATTATACAAATTCAAACATGAAACTTTAATAAGTTGTACTTACGCGTAGTTTACTTGTAATCTTGAATTTTAAGTAATATACATAATAAAAATACTTCATGCATAAAAATAATTTTTAAGAGTTTTTATTAATATTTTTATAATATAACTAGAAGGTACTTGCACAATACAGCAAGTTATATATTCATTTTAATGTTTCGTTTTATTTTTTGTTTTTGTTGATATAATACGGTTTATATAGTTTTGAGAAAGATGATGTTTTTACTTTTGAATAAAAATAAATTTAAAGACATCATAATTTTTAAAAAAGTATATCGATATAATTTATTTAATTCATTTTTTATTATAATTTAATATAGGTCAAATAGTGAAGTAATTTATTTTTGGCTTAACAATAAATTTTTATTGAAGATAATGATTCTGATGACCAAACATACCTAAATGTTTATGAACTGCATCATAAAATTGTACTTTCGTGGGATGCAATAGGTTGTTGTACCCGCCATAAAGATTTCTATTTTGCTTGTGGAAGTTTCAGTCGGAGATGAGCTAAATTTTGCTCCCAGCAATGGATTCTTTAAGGTTAAGGGGACCTCCACGTCCTCCCCTCCCTTCTCACCAACCAGACACCGAAGCCATCAAACGTAATCACCTCGAAAATGGCGTCTCTTCAACCCCTAAAATGGTTCACACCCTCCGCAAGAAACAGGTTCAAAGATCGAACCGCCGCCGCTCTCCACCCGACCAATCCCCAGAAGAAGTACAAGAAGAAGAAGTTCATTTTCAGACCCTAAAGGCTGAATTCAAAACCTTTAACAGGGCTATCGTTAAAGCCACCAAAAGTAAACAAGATATGGACATAGACCACAGTGTCATTTCGTCGTCGTTGGTGGGGAAGCCGTGGGAGAGGTTGGAAAGAGCTGAATTGATGGAGTATGCGAGTGCTAATAACGAGTTTGTTGGTGGGGAAAATTTGAAGTATGAGCACTTGGATGAATTAAGCGAGTTTATTGAGAAGGAGCGTGATAAATTCAAATGGATTTTGGAGGATGACGTGGAATTGGAATATGGATTGCTTGAGAAGAAGAGTGATAGTTGGGTACCTCCCAAGAGGAAAGTTAGCGACGGTGAAGCAATTCGGTTTCTTGTTGATAGGTACATCTCTCTGAGTTACTTTTGGTATCTAATTGCAATCAGATAATAATCGTACATAATACAGTAAAATTGGGGTCATTTTGTGTGTTCATAACAATATGAAATTAATTTTTTGTGGTTTTGAAATGATAAGCAGTTCTATCTGGTTCTGTATCTTTTGGCCATGGGCTTAAGCTATATGCCTATACGTGTATCCAATTTTGTATCTTTTAGACCTAGAGTGTACGAACCCACATCTTTTACTAGGCGAGATATCCAAATCCTATCAAAACTTAGGCTTGCGTTAGCGGATTCTCTTTTTGCTTGATCATGTGGGTTATGGAGATCATGGTTCTGGAATTATATTTGGTTGTTTACAAGTATTTGGTAATGGTCTCTGAGATTTTATTTGGTTCCCCAAAAGTCTTTGGTAGTGGGCTTACGGTCATGGAGCTTGAGTTGGACAGTACACCGGTCTATGGAAATTCTGTGAGCTAGCAGGAAAGTTACTATTAGATTTTCTTCTAGTAATAGGGACAGTCTTTGTTAAGAAAAAACTGAATTTTATTGATGGGGGTATCTGATAAAACCTTGTTCAAAAACATTTATATATAATTTCCAGCTATTATGTGCGAGTGTGTGATTATCAATTCTAACATTGGCTACCAATAACTTTCAATCGTGGTTTTAGTTGATTTTGGGCCAGTTTTGTGCCGTGATCTTGGGGCATTATATGGTGACATGCTAGAATCTTGTGTATGCGTTTTCCAACTCTATGCAAGTAGATTTCATGAAGGCAGGTGTGTTTTGTGGATATTATTTGTGTCACTTTGTGTCAATGTACGTGTGCGCCCATTTTGTAACTGTACACAATATGGTTTCCTAGAGGTAGGAATGCTTTAAGAGTGTCTGTGTTTTATTTCTATCTATATGTTCTAAGCATGATGAAGTTGTGTATGTTTATAGGCTTAGCGGAACAGAGCCAAGTATGAAGAACTGGAAGTTTTCTAGGATGATGAAGCAGTCGGGGTTGCAGTTCACAGAAGATCAATTGTTGAAAATTGTGGGTGGACTTGGCGATAAAGGTCAATGGAGGCATGCTTTATCTGTTGTGAAGTGGGTGTACAGCTCTAAGGAGCATAGGCACTTTAAGAGCAGGTGCAGTTTTCTTGCTTTTTAGTAATTTTTTTGTTATTTTTCCTCTTGAGCAATAGATCTTCTATATATGAATTGAAACATCATAGTTTGTGAAGCATTAAACGTTTGTCAATGAAATATTTTCTGTTTTTTTTATTAACCTGGATATCCAACCCGCTATGCGAGCCGACTATCCCAGGGTGACCACCTGCTTTGCAGATAGCCCGCAGTCACCGCATTTGAACCTCCGTGGCCACAAGGGGATTTTTATTTCTCCTTGGATTTGAACCTAGGACCTCTTGGTACTTTTGACCTTTGGAGCCAAGCTCAAACCAATCAGGCACCACCCTTGTGGTTAATATTTTCTGGTTTTAGCAATGGAATTTGGTGTTCATGGTTCAGGTCATATACATAATTATGGAGTTTTTTGTTTATGTCGCATCTCTGATGTTGATAACTCATATCTTTATGTCTTAACCTAAAATAATTCCATAATCTTTATCTATTTCTGTTTTTTTTTTTAATTATAGGTTTGTGTACACAAAACTCTTGGCAGTTTTGGGAAAAGCAAGAAGAAGCCATGAAGCCCTTCAAATTTTCAATTTGATGCGTGTAATGATAAAAACACACTTAATTGATTATCTTCCAAAGTTGTATTTTGATCTTACAGGATGAAATCTCACTTCAAATTTATGTAGGCTGATCACCACATATATCCTGATATGGCTGCATACCACTGCATTGCTATTGCACTCGGCCAGTCTGGTCTTCTAAAGGAACTGGTGAACGTAATTGATTGCATGAAGCAGGAACCTTCAAATACTATCAAGAAAATGCGACGCAAAAACTGGGATCCTGTTGTCCTGCCAGACTTGGTCGTATATAATGCTGTAAGAGAGATTTTAGGAGAGGCTCGTTATTTATTATAGCGATAAGGTTAGTTTATAAATTTTTTGGCAGGTGCTGAATGCTTGTACATTGTCTGGTGAGTGGAAGGGAGTATCGTGGGTGTTTGAGGAGTTGAGAAGAAGTGGTCTGAAACCCAATGGAGCAACTTACGGACTTGCAATGGAGGTACTGACTGAACTTTGAATCTTTGTTCATTTAATGTTTCTTAAATGAGTTTTAATTTGCTTAGAACTGAGAAGTATGCATCGTTACAAATTAGAGAAACGAAACCACTATATGCCTTTTAGAGTTAAAATCCATATTATAGCATTAGGTTGTGATTTTTAGATACAGGATGTCAAGCCAGAATGACTATCTTTTCTTTTACTCTCGAATAAGTAAAGTTGTAACTACATTATTCATGTTTTGGTGTGGACATGGATATGTGCATTGTTGATGTCAATATTCTTCATCACTCTGTTGAGCTTCTAATAATGTTTGAGTACTTGCAATCAGTAGGTTTCGTCCCTGTTGATCCAACTCAAGCATGGAAGTGAGAATAAAACACCTGAGAGTTTTAGGTCAGGCAGAAGAATTGAGTTTATTTTGTCTTTTCACCTCATATTTATATGTTGGAAGATGGATCGGTACCTATTCTCATGAGTGGCTTAGGTTTTGGTCTACGAGAGATTGCCCATCGAGTGGCTATTAAGAGTGTGACAGGTTATCTTTTGGGCTGAGTGCTAAAAGAACACCGGATCAAGGGTGCCTTAGACACATGAACCAACTCAAAGAGCATGGGAGGGTTCCCCTACAGCAATGCACTAATGACGTTGTTGTTGGCCTCCATGGTGCAAATGCTCCTTTTATACAAATACATCTATTCTATCTTATAGAACATTTAGGCAAAACTCTTAAAATTCTAGAATACAACGTTTATGAAGTATTAAGTACAAATCACTAATGCATTAAGAGTTACGATTTGTTGATAATTTTGACGCTCAATTGCCTTGCCAATTTCAATTACGTTACTGTTGTAATTCATTCATCATCTAAAGACACCTTTTCAACAATAAAAAATGATCATCTTTCTCTTTTAGTGATTGTTTCTTTAGAAATATGTGCTTCAACTACAATTTCAACACCATACTTTCGAGAAAGATCTTTTCGTTGTCCCCTTTTTGGTTCGGTTTTTATTCATCTCAACTTAGATTAAGGAACCAAAAAAATGAGAACGTATAAAAATAATCATAAAACTAAAAGCACGCAAATAATTCTTTTACTAAATGCATCATATATTTTATATATGAAATGAAAATAATTTAATTTTAGGTGAACAGATGAGAAACCGTCAGATGAGGTGGCTGCCTTTGAGAGAGAATACTTGAGGGGCTTGCTGCTGTGAGAGGCATGAGTAGGAAGGAAAGAATGCATGGGGGAGGGAGGAGTGCTGCCTTGAGAGAGAGAGGGAGAGGGAGAGATAAGAACAGCACTATGAAATTTTGATTTTTGAACCGGTAAAAGATAATTTGGAGTTTTAGCGTTTTTAGATAATTTAATCAATTTATTGATAAAATAGCAGCCGATAAAAGAGGCGTACGCCTGAAACACCTCTGTTCGCCATCTCTGTTACTCGAGGCATATGTCACATGCAAGGCTTGAGAGGCGTCCCCTCATGCTCGTCCATTTTTAAAACCATGTGTGTGTGTGTATATATATATATGTCGAACCTTACAGTAAATCATTATTGAAAGGTGATGATGGCATCTGGAAAGTATGAACTTGTGCATGAATACTTTGAGAAGATGAAGAAAAGTGGGAATGCTCCCAAAGCCCTTACTTATAAAGGTAGCAATGCTTCCCTTTAGATGTGACTTCCATGTATCATGTATGTTGATGAAGGCTACTTAAGCACATTTTTTGCAATTCGTTAGTGCTGGTCAAGGCCTTCTCGAAAGAAGGTAAAGTCAATGAAGCAGTGGAAGCAGTCAGGGATATGGAACAGAAGGGTGTTGTTGGAGAAGCATCTGTATACTGTGAGCTAGCATTCTGCCTTTGCTTCAATGGGATGTGGCAAGAAGCTATTTTAGAGGTACGTTTTTCTTTTCAAGTGTCTTAGAATTTGAGTGGTTCTTTGTGTTCTTGTGTGTGCGTGTGCATGTTACTGTGATACAGATTTTTTTGGCACCTGTAAAACATCTCATTGAAAATGCAGATTAGGAAGATGAAAAGACTTCATCTAACTAGACCTTTGGTGGTTACCTTCACCGGCCTGATAGTGTCTTCATTGGACGGAGGGCATATTGGTAACTGTATACGAATCTTTAATGTCAGTAAAGAGCATTGTGCTCCGGACATTGGGATTATAAATGCGATGTTAAAAGTTTACGGGCGTAATGATATGTTTTTTGAAGCCAAGGAGTTATTTGAGGATACAAAGAGATGTAATGGTCATAACATAAGCCTGGGTCGTGATGGTCCTTTTGTTAGCCCGGATGCATACACTTATGGTGAAATGCTGAGAGTATCTGCTAGCGCTCATCAATGGGAGTATTTTGACTATGTGTACAAGGAAATGATTTTTTCGGGGTATCAGCTTGATCAAAAGAAGCATGCATTTTTGCTTGTTGAAGCTTCCCGGGCTGGAAAGGTATGTGCTTTGTTTTCATATTTCTCTTAAATCATATATTGTTCTTGTTCTAAGAAATGATGGAACATTTTTATCCAATTTTTTGAATTTGTTGATTTCAGACCCATTTACTGGAGCATGCGTTTGACGTAATGCTGGAAGGAGGTGAAATACCCCCATCATCATTCTTCGTTGAAATAATATGCCGAGCGATGATCCAAGATGATTTTGATCGAGCTATAACCATTCTTAACAGCATGGCTCATGCCCCATTCCTGGTTCGAGAAAAGGAATGGAGGGGTCTGTTTGAGGAATACAAAGGTAAAATCACTCGGTCTCATTTGCGAAAACTTCTTGACAAGATTGGTTCTCATGATATAGCAATGGAAGCTTCAGCCTATAAGTTATCACGACTATTGCAATCACTTTGTGGATCAAAGTCAAATAACGCAAATGAGAGTGTGGATGATTTACAAGAATCAGCATCATCATCTTGTGATGTTAAATTACACAGCATAATGGAACATTATGCGGATGAGTTGGAATCTGTTGATGAAAGGCCAAAGTCAAGGGATTACGATGATTATGATTCAGAGAATGATTTGTTGGGTGGTGAATTAGGGCAAGTGGATGAATCAAAGAGACACAAGTTACCATCAGCGGATGGGATACTGGAAAATTGGAAGGAAAGCATGATGAAAGATGGCATTTTTTTGCCTTTTCAGACTGGCATCAAGTGATTCCAGATCAGTTTTTAGGCTTAATTTATATGCATGATAATAAATAAATCATCAACTGAAGATCGAATTTTGATAATGAGTGCTTTATTTTAAAGCAAATTTTGGTATATAAAGTGGCCAACATGGTACTGACTAGGGTCTGTTTATATAGTTGAAGTTCACTTCAAATCTGACATGAGGCTACTTAATGTCAATCGTACAAGGACAAGATGGGACAAAAAAATGTTTTTTCCCCCATCAAAATAGGTGGAACAAGATGAGATAAAAATGTGACAAAATATATAACTTTAATGTAGTATTTGTTTTAATGGTTATCATCGTCCATTGTTGTTGCTGCCACCACGATTGGCCACCGATGGCTACCACCGACCACCATTTGTCACCTTCACTTCTTCCACTACGACCATCTCCATAACCACCGTCGTCCACTGGCCACTAACTTTAATGTAGTATTTGTTTCTTCTTCACGTCCTCTGCAATTATCGTCGTCTACTGGCCTATCACCTTCTCTACCTCCACCATCATTGTCGACGCAACATCCTCCACCTTGCCTGATGAATTCGTAAGGATCTTTTGAACCGAATAAAACACTTTTTTTTTTGTATGAACCATATTTTTGGAACTACTATCAATTATATTAAATTATTCATTCAAATTTGATATTATATAGATATGTATATATATGTATAAGAAAATGTTTATAAATTAAATTATCCAAATATTTACTTGATTTGTTTCATTTATGATTATTATAACATTATCAAATAACTTTTACAATAACATATCTAATTATGTCCTATCTAGTTCTGATCATACCAAACACTTATCATGTCTATGTATCAAACGTTAGTTAAAAAAATACAAAAAGATTTGGAAATGAAGAACTCGGTGTTGGTTGTTCATCAAATTTTTCATCGTCTTTACATATGTATGTATGTATGTATGTATGTATGTATGTATGTATGTATGTATGTATGTATGTATGTATGTATGTGTATGGTGATGTTATTTATCAATTTTTGCTTGACTCGTGAAGGTGTCTATGAATATAACAAGTTATAGAAAATGGCAAGTATGAAATAAGCAAAGGGACAGAAAGAATGCAATATGTTAAAAAGGATATCTTCATTTGTTGGCCGACTCGTCTTACTCAACATGCTCCATGCTGACAATAACTAAAAGATATGTCCTATAAAAAATTATAGATGGAATAAAAAATACATTACTAGTTAAAATAAAAATAAAAATAAAAATATTAATATTTTTTTCACTTGGATCGAAATTAATTGTTACACAGCTTTCGTTCCCTCGTCTCGTGTATTCGGTGTTTCTTTAATATCATTATCTTGTGTTTAAAAAAATAAAAAAAATCCCAAGAACAAAACTATAAATGAAAAACAGTCATTTGACCCAAAACCCCTTTTAACTAAAATTGTTTCAGGGTTTTGAGTTCTAGAAACAGAAAGCAAATCGAAGATGCCGTTGGTGAGGGTTGAGGTTAGGAATGAATACGGATTGGGAATGCCAGAGCTGTACAACGAAACCAAAGGGGAAGATCCAAAAGCTCTTCTTGAAGGCGTTTCTGTTGCTGGCCTAGTCGGAATCCTGCGTCAATTAGGCGATCTCTCCCAGTAACTTTCTCCTTTTCCTAATTTCTGTTCCTAACTTGATTTAACAATGACATGTTCTGTACCACACCTCAATGCAATGATATCCCCGTACAAAATTTAATTTTAGTCTTATGATGTAAAGTTTCACTACAGAATTTGAACCAAAAAAAGAAAACTTGTTTGTTTCATGTGTATGCATGCATGCATTTCTGGATCATATATCAAATGATGTAGCAGTTGATTTCTAGATTTCCTGACCCATTGCAGGATATAGTCCGTCACTGATATTTTGAAAATAAATTAAGTTTGGTGCCACCAACAAACTGTTTGGAGATCAAGAAAGAAAAGTAAGTGAGCTGCTAAATCCTACTTATTGTGAGAGCATACTTTGTGGACTCCGTTAATTGGATTTAACTAGGCATGTTTTTATGGAGCATTATCACTTGGTTTAAGGAAACACCGCATCCACAAAAGTGTCCACTGCAGATGACAAAAATATCTTGAGGTATTTCTGAGGTACTCGGGATTATTGGATTAAATAATAGATGTACATAATAAGACAATCTTAGTCTAACAGGATATATGCATAGGCTGTTGATGTGGAAACTCAAAGTGTGTGTTTGGGTATGCTGTCTTTCTTCAACATTACTGTCTTTGCACTATTTCTCCCATGTCAATTTGGGTATCTGCCACTCATAGCAATCTCTTCTTGGTACAAGTTTCATATTCTAAACGGTGCTTCGATGATTTACATTGAAAATTACCACATAACCTCAAATGGTGTTTCTCATCTTTTTCTTAGCCAGTGATACCCAGCATTTTCTCGTGTATCTCAGCTTCCATGTCAGTCATTCACATTTCTGCTAACCTTACCTTCTGTACTCACAGATTTTTGTTAGCCGAACATTGCGCCCATAAATCTAAAAAGTTCTCTCCACCCTCCTATTGTGCTTAACATTTTTGCTTCATGGAACTTGTCTGCTCAAGACTAAAGAAGCCTTTTGTTATCCTCTGTTTAACATCCTCATCAATATCTCCTTCTGAAAGTGTGAGGGTCGAGGGGTGAGGAGGAGGTGTAGTCCGAGGAGGGCATGAGATGAGCAGCTGAGGTTAGACATAGCGGATTTAGGTGTTACCGAGGACATGGCCTCTGATATGAGTTCTTGGAGTCGCAGGACTAGGGTAGTAGACAAGGAGTGGAGATCTGTATCAACTTAGTCGGGAGGAAGGAATCCAGAGAGGTAAGAGGATGAGGGTAGGGTTAGTGAGCTCGCAGATAGACCTCCTGAGCCCTAGTGTAGGTTTCCGTACCTTCGTTATGTTTTCTTGCACCTGCTCATTTTGTATGTTTTATTTGTTTGTATGTTTCAATGTTGTTGCTTACTCCGAACATATTTTTCAAATTTTAATACTACCTTTCTTGTTTCAAGTTCTTCATTGTCGGGTCTTTTAACTTGCACGCTTTGCACAAGCCTGGGGCCTTCATTGAAACAGCCACTCATTTGGTTTATGAATATCTTCTTATTTTGTAAACCTTCTCCCAAATGACAAAATACATCCTTCTTACCTGCTTGTCTCACTATTTTTAACTTCATCTTTCGTTTTTGAATTGGAGTGGTTAAAATGGTAGCAGCTTTGGCAGGATTAGCATCAACCTAAATATTTCTAGAAGGTGACAATTAAAGCTGACATAAATTAACTACTTAAGTAGTGTATTGTGCCATGTAGATAAAATGAGGACATTCGCCCATTGCAAAGTTGGTGGAAACATGGCATATTCGTCCTTAATGATATCTAAATCTCCCTTCTTTCTCCTCTTACCATCATTGGAACTCAAGTTCCCTTAACATGATGATAACATAGATTAGGCACTTCATGTTAGATATGGCATTGTATAGGTAAGCTGATCATTCTTTTCCAAATTGCAAACAGGGCATGTACTAAAGTTCCTGTCATATTTTTGATATTTTATGCTTAACTTGTGGGTTATCTGATTTGTGATCATGCTCGTCATTGCTTAAAAGCCTTACCTGTTTTTTAAAATGCTAAGTTTAGTCTTGTAGGCCTTATTTTGGAGAATAAAGGTTAAGTATAAATCTAGCAATGAGCCACCGCCTTTAGTGATACAAGAATACTCAAGAAAAAATGGGAATAACAAATTAATTATTAATTGCCATACAAGGGAAATTTGAGAGGTATAGATTGAAGAATGTGATCTACACCAAACAGAGACATATGGCAAAGCTTAAGAAAAATATTCCTCTCGGTTTTATCTATCTATATGTATCTCTTTTGGTCTTTAAAAAAAAGAAAAGAAAATTCTTGATTTATTTCTGAGTCATCATTCTCTGCGTAAGCGTTCATCATGCTTGTTTTGTATTGTCTTTTGCTTTCTTGTTATCTTCTATGTTCCCTTCAGGAATTTTTTTCATTTCTGTATTCTTAGTATTAAATGTTTTTCATTTGAAATATGTAGCTTCAGAAGCCTGACATAGAATCTTTTGTATTTCACAGGTTTGCAGCAGAGGTTTTTCAAGGAATACAAGAACAAGTGTTGATCACATCTTCAAGAAGCGAAAAATTGGGGGAACGTTTATACAATGTGGAAGCTGCTCTCCCTCTACTAGAAAAGGCTATATTGGCGCAAAGGAGCCATTTACATTTCACCTACACGTCTGGTAACATTAATGTGCATGTGTTTCTTAGTTCCAGCAACAGATGATGATAAACCAAAGCCTAGTTCTCTAATAATCATTTTATTAAATTTTTAATAATTATTCAGTTCAGTTTTAATAATTATTTTATTCATTAAATAACAATTTAGTATTGTAATGTTAGCTAATAAAATAATATTTTGATGTTAAGTTATGGTAAAGAATATGCAATTGGGATCAAATAAGTTATACTTGATAAAAATATATTCTAAAAAGTTGATACGTCACCTAAAAGAAATTGGTGATTCCATTGATGTAGAAGGTAATTGCAGAGTCATTGCTAAAGCTGACGTGACACTTTAAGAAATTATGGATGGCCTAATATCCTCATCAAACTCTGTGTATTTGTCGGGTCATTTAGAGGCTTTCCATTCATGACCAATGATTTTCTGGTCCTGGTCATGAGTGGGTCTACTAGTTCATACTCATAAGATCCAGTCTAATAGGAGGTTCTCCTATAGCAAAGCAAGATTCTCTGATGATGTCTTAATGCCTCTACCTCTACAAGGTTTCTGATCAAATGTGGAACTCTTTCCCAATGGAAGTCTTCAGATCTGCCAATAGTCATCTTCCATGTATTTGCCAATGTAGATAGAACACCTAATAATTGTCACCCGTTAGCAAACCCAGCTTTAGGAGATCTTCATATTGGATAGGGGTCGTTGAAGACAGATTACCTTGGAGGATTGCTAGTTCATGTATACCATTGTTCTCAAGAAAGCTGTTAGGAAATATTTTCGTATCTACCTTATGAAAAGGTTGATAATGAACAAGAGTACCACAAATACACACATAAGCGATTGTCATTATCTTCTCGTAATCAGTACCATATGTGAACAATCTTTAGCTACAAGTCAGGTGGAGAGAACCATCATGATGCAATTTGACTCTAATATCCTTATCCAGTAATTTTCTTAATTATTAACTGTTTCTGTAAAGGCCAAATTGCGTCATAATGGAACCAACCTTGCCTTCCTTTCTATTTTGCAGAACCAACTTTGAAAATCTCCATTTTGGGGAATCAACTCTCAGAACTTCTTATGGGAACCGACTTCCGAAACTTCTCCTTTTGTGAACCAAAATGGAACCGACTCTGCCTTCCTTCTTATTTTGGGAGACATGAATTTGGTCACCGGGTCCCTTATGAGAAGTTTGAAAGTTGCTTCCCCAAAATGGAGGTGTTAGATGTCGGTTCCCCAAATTAGGAATGAAGGTGAAGTTAGTTTCATTTTAATCAATTTTCTATTCTGTAAATTGGCTTTAGACATAGGTTTTTTTGTTCATGCATGTCCTTTACAGATAGATAGATCTTATATGACAGGATCACAGTGGCATACTCGACTACCAACTGAACAAAATCACTTCATCTATAGTGATTTGCCACTGTGTATAATGGACTCCTATGAAGGCTGTCACAATCCTCCACGTTTGCAGAAGCTTGACAAGTATGGCCATCTTTTCGTATTTAATTATAATCATGTAGTAGGTATCTAAAGCTTCATTCTTCATTTTAAGATTTGATACCAATGTCCGAGGATCTTGCTCCAAGAGATACTCAGATCCAACTTATTTCAGAAGAGCTTCAGCTGGGCCTCGTGGAACACACCTTCAAAGTGGACAAGGAGAAAAGAAGGCTCAAAGAAGCAAGGTATTTACTATACTTTGCATACCACAATCCTTCTGATATACCAATTAACTACTGATATCATTCCAATATGTTACCATCCAAGTTCGATTGGCCAGGTATTATCTATCCATGTATTCTGGAAATTTAAAAGCAATCTGTCTGTTTCTGCATCTGAAACTGAAACCAATAGGAACTTCCAATTTCTGAGCATAAACATTAACTAAACCCATCAAACTGATAAGATTTACAAATTGGGAAATTGCAACAAGATAGAGCCGACTTTGCTTTCGTTTCTATTTTGGGCAACCACTTTTAAAATATCCATTTTGAAGAACCAACTTCCAAAACTTTTCATGTTGGGGAACCATCTTTCAAAACTTCTCATTGTAGGGAACCAAAATGGAATCAACGTTGCTTTCGCTGTTTTTAGGGAACATGATTTTGGTCACCGGGTTCCTTAAACGAGAAGTTCGGAAAGTCTGTTCCCCAAAATTGAAGCTTTGAAAGTTGACTCCCCAATATTGGAACGAAGGCAAAGTTGGTTCGTTTTAGTGCAATTTTTTTTACAAAACAAAAATCATTTTCACAAAAATTGGTAAACATGCCCATCTGAGAAATAAGAGTAAACTATTAATGTTTCATAATCAAATATTGGAATAACAAGATTTCATACTATGTACATGATTAAGTACATATAAGTGTATTCCATTTTGTTCTTTGATGTTAATTTATATGCATAACAAATTTGTAGTATACATACATATTATACATATAGACAGATGCATTACATTTATTTTCCTTGCACATACTAATTTATGTGTAATCACTGAAAAGTATAATGGTCGAACATTTAGTTGAATGACTAAAAGAATAATTTATCCCATGATCCATATTTGGTTAATGTCAAATTAACCAAACCAGGCTAGCCCCTTGGGGCTAGGTGCTTCACATATTTGCCAAATAGTTCACTTTCTTAGTCTATGTGTCAAGTTGTCATAAGTTTTAAGTTTTAATGGGACCAAGGGATCAGTAGTTTTCTTACATGTAAATCTTTATACGAATACAAGCACTAAAAGTGAAATAGTTGTTATTATTCATGTTTGAACTTTGAAATGTCTTACTAAATCTTCGTGATGAGCAGAAAAAGAGATCTTTAGCGAGGCATAGAGACATGACACATGATGCTCCCACATTCATGCATGATGGCGGGTAAGCTACCAATACCATATTGATTATATGCAATGAAAGTGGCTTGTGAGAAGAGTACCACTTGGCTACTTGTTAATAAAGCATCAATAGTTATATGACGCTTCTTTCTGCAGAATGGACTTACCCTCTCGAAACTATACTGGGAAAACTTCCCAGTCTCTAGATGTTCCTACAATACATGTTGCATCAAAGTCTGGAACTGAACCTAAGGAGCCTAAAATGGAAGATCATTTAACTTGTTTTGATTCAAGAAATGGGTCAGGCTTCATAGAGTGTATTTTCCATCCAAGATACTCAACACAGTCTGAAGAAAATGAAACCAAGGAAATGTCTTCTGATTTGAAAGAGCAACAAAATGCTTATCTTGATTTAGCTCCATTCCATGAAAAGAATGAAGTTTCAGATGAAACTGTTGAAAATAGTAGTAATTCACAAGAGGGTAGTGCACCAAGATGGTCTTTCGTCACTTGGGATGAAAAGTTGGAAATTGTCGAGTCGACACAGATATTTTGTACAGAAAACAAACTAGATGCCAAGGAGAGCGAAGAATCGAGCACCAGAATTGATCTTATTGACTTCGATTTTCATGATGATCACCTCGCACTATCTGTCACTCCTAATGAGATTGAGGGTGATATGCATTATTACATGGGTGCACTTAACATCATTGCATCAGGATCTGAAACTGATGTGTGTTGCCAGACAAAGAGAGAAGTGAAGCAATATTCCGGTTTAAACAACGAGGATGTAGACGAGAAACTTAAAGAAAGTAATTTAGATGACAGGTCAATGAATTTCGAATTTCATGTTCCAGAATCTACTTACACAAGAGCTATGTCTTGTAAACAAATATCCCATGAATCCCATATAAAAGCTCAAAGGATCTCTAACTCAAAGTCAGATTTATTGGAAAATAGTGATGAGGTTGCTGGCACATCTTTGATTTCTCTTACTTGCACGGACAATGAATTATTGTGTAGCTCTAGCCGCCTTGATTCATCAAGCGAACAGATGCTAACCAAGAAACCCTCTGGTCCACATACCAATCCAATAATATTTTGGACAAATGGTGGCCTGTTGGGACTTGCACCTTCCAAACCTCCAGATTTCGGTGCTGTTGAGGATGATAAACAGGTTGCAAGAGCAGATAATAGTTTAGATCATTTTTGTAATGCTTCCAGTATAACAAGAAGTGATGGGCCAATTGGTAAATCATTCGGAGAACAGTTTGGAGATGGTTGTTCTCCCCCAGTTGAACATATGAGGAGGATATCGTTGGAGGCCATGGCCATGGATGGTTGTAAACTGAAACTGATGATGTGTAATTGGCATGGAAGTAGTAGTGTAGACATGTTTGAGTTGGCACATGATGAGTCAGAGACAGATTCAGACAACACATTCTATAGATATCCAGAATATGCATCATCAGACGACTATCATTCGGAATTAAATTCTGAACAGTGGGATTCTCCTACTGGATGGAATTAGCTTCCATCATCACTCCCTCTGTCCGTACACCTGAATGTACTTGGATAGCTTTCTCTATGAATTGAATGCCATGCAAATATATCATCCAATTTAATTATGATGACATTTTGAAATTGTTAGGAAGAATATTAAAACCTATAGATTTGAAAGTTGTAATGATATTGTGGTTTGATTGCTTTAAGTAATTAGATTTTAGAACTTTAGATGCATGTAATCTAATCTTTAGTGCATCTTCAATGTATTCCCTACATTTATATTTTAGTTAATGTAGGGATCCCC
>NW_020200612.1:88793-97540 GCF_001531365.2 Cynara cardunculus var. scolymus
CCACTTTCACCACAAGATTCAAAATTCAAATAATCCACTTCTCTACCTCAAAACCAGTTTGGGTATAATTATAGTTGCTTTCTTCCATCAGTCACATTGAACAACTTAATCTCGTGGTTTTGGTGTATCACCTCGAACAAGATGTTCGATTTTTTGGATTTAGGGTTCTAGTTTTAGGCTAAATAAAGAGAAGGAGATTTCTACTACTTATTGCTTTCAAGGCGAGTGATCTCTATCCTTAAAGCAATTTCGCCCCCACCGTATGTGCTTTTGGGATTTTGGCGAATCGCTTCTCAAGATACAATGAAGCAACGTATGTAGAATGACTATCAACACCGCACTAGTGGTGATAATCCCGGTTGAACTATTGAGTTTCAAGGATTTCATGAGACTAAGAAGTTGTGTTTCTATAGCAACATAACTCTTAGCAGTCTGGTATATAGAACAAAGAAAAAGGTTAAACGATTTTTGGTGTCTTTAGATGGGTATATATAGGCAAATGCGACAGCGCCTTGAACAGGCACCATTCGCGACGTTTCGAACAGTCGCAACTGTTCGAACGGGTGCCATCTGCGACGCTTGAACCGTCGCACCTGTTCATTACACCCTTTTGATGCGAACCGGTATGGTTGTCATCTGCGACGAACCGTCGCGTCTGTTCACGAAGAGGCACCGTTTAATGGCCAACTGTCGCACCCTTTCACTAACCATCGCATTTGTTCGTAGTAACTGTCACTAACGAATTATTTACAACGGTTTGAAGCAAAAGGATTAAGGCGGCTACAAGCGGCGAAGGGCAAAGTGCGCCATCAAAGCGCCACATTGCGCCCACGGTCGCGCGCGTAAGGGTGCTATGCACCCTTGTGGAGCCCCCATCATTTCCAATATATTAAATTAATATATAGAAAATGCTTCTTCTTATATACCCACTTGAATTTCACTCTTGCTCCTATGTGGGACAAGGAGAAACCCACCAAATTGATCCTTTCTCTTTTCCTAAGACCTAACCCAAAAGACTTTATTTTATTTTGAAAATATTCCCAACAAACCCCCACCATTTTCAAAATAGACTCAAGTTTTTTGAAAAAGACTGACACGACAAGACCTATCCAGATTCCAAAATCCTTGGGGGTGTTATGCATAAGTAAAGGTGGAGTGTTGCACCTTGAACCTTTACGTAGTGAAAGTGTTCAAGCCTAACTAGGGTAAGAATGGTTGAACCAAAGTCATTGAACCATCTTCCTTTATATGTTAGACGGAAATCACCTCACGCATATCCTTCCTCTCATTCATTCAACCACAAAAGCCGACCCGTTAACTGGCCATGGGTCAGTATTTTGATTTCTCAGAATGCTTTTAGAGCCAAGCCCTTTAGCTCATAGGAAGCGGCCTCACTTCCCCATTCAGATAGGTGGACCTTGTCAAGAGTGTCCCGTAATTTTAAACACTCCAACACAATATGTGTTATAAGTCCGTTAAGAGTTAGATCAACCTTTCTTAACATTACGGTTCCAAGTTCTGCTAACCTTGGGATGGCTTAATAATATTGCAGAACTTTCAGTCACATTCAAATGATGTACTTTAACTTAATCTTGAGTCTTGGTGAAAAAACCAAGTGTCAAGACAAGGTTCCATCATGGGTGACTATTTATAAGTGGGCTTGAGACCCATCCCTTTTGATGTGCTTTCAATCAGTTTTCTTGGTAATCCTTTTGTGAAAGGATCGGCTAAATTCTTACTTGATCGTAAGAAACTAATGGTGATCACCCCATCATTTATTAACTGATTTACTTGTCTATGCCTAAGTCCTATATGTCTGGACTTACCATTATACATTTGATTGTATGCTCTTGATAGTGTAGCTGCACTATCACAGTGTATAGAAATTGGTGGCATTGGCTTTGGCCACAAGGGTATGTTAAGTAACAAATCCCTTAACCATTCTGTTTCTTTACAACAAGAAGCCAAAGCAACAAACTCCGATGCCATGGTAGAATCAATTATGCAACTTTGTTTCTTTGATCCCCAAGACACTGCACCTCCAATTGGAAAATACACAATAGATTCGTAAAATAATATGTAGGGAGTACAGTTGGAACAACAAATGTAAAAGTGACGCCCACTACATTTGGTGAGTTTCTTACATTATTTTGTTATTATTTTATATTAATAACTAGAAAATTGTTCATAACATTCACTAAAATACACAATAGATTCATAAAATAATATGTAGGGAGTACAGTTGGAACAACAAATGTAAAAGTGATTTCCTACACTAATTTCTAGGCAAAAAGGACTCCCTATATTAATCTATACTACCTTAATATTCATTTACATCAAAGTCTTACCTACTACCTCTAAAGCTTTAGATACTGCTTTTTAATGCATAGATTTTAAAAATCTCTTAATTTCAAATTGTGATGTATTAGGTACAAGTTTGTAAGGAATCATTTTACCTACCACCAAAGAAGACCGTTCAGATCCATCTTTCTTCCTACCAAGTTGCTTCAAACCCACTTTCACCACAAGATTCAAAATTCAAATAATCCACTTCTCTACCTCAAAACCAGTTTGGGTATAATTATAGTTGCTTTCTTCCATCAGTCACMTTGAACAACTTAATCTCGTGGTTTTGGTGTATCACCTCGAACAGGATGTCCGATTTGCATTCTGCTCTGTATCAAACCGATTTGATGTTTCGAGACCTCATCAATACATATAACTCCCTCCTCTCTGATGTTCTAATTTCACAGGTTCTTCCAAACTCTAGAGATTTCTTAGAGGAATGCTCTTCAAATTTAATTTTGAGGTATGCTCTTCAAAACCCTATTGATTTCCATTTTGATTTAGATTTCCATTTCCATTTCCATCTCCATCCCCATTTCGATTTTTCAGCTAAATATCATAATGTGTTTGAGAAGTGATTTTGATTTCTTCGACTATTTCTCCATTTGTTTCAATGGTTACTCCATTTGTTTCAATGGTTACTCCATTTCAAGGTATGTTGATGACATTTTAACTTCCTTTCGCTTTTCTTTGGTTTAACTGATTCTTTCGAAAATTCAAAAGGTTTCATGTTTTCTGTTAGCGATTGGTTGAAATTATGTGCCAATTGTTGAGATATTGGAATATACATGAGTTTGAACTACCCTATGTTACCTATGTGCCTGATGAAATGACCAAATTTTATGTAAAGTTGCTTTAAAGTACCTCAAGACCTGAATTAAAGCCTGGAGATGTGGTTTTTCTAGATCTTCTAAAAACTATCTTAGAAGATAAGCAGCAAGACCTGAATTAAAGTCTTAACAAAATTAATTCCTTACTTTGTTATTCATTTGATCAATATGTCGTAACACCACTTTGCTTTCTACCCATTCTCACATTTTATAAATGAACCCAAAGTTCCATCCTTTCTTTCTGGTATACAGGCTCCTTGATAATTAACTAGGAATATTTACATAGAATAATTGAAATCTTGATCATGTATTACCCAAGTCTGTTTGACGCCAACTTGATGTCCAGTTTTAGACTTTTTGTCTTCTCGAATAATCATGTCAAATTAGTCATTATGACAAGATCATAAGTTTAAATTTTGGGTACTCAATCTCAATATCTACGGCCTGTTGTGTAATCAGTCCCCATCCCCTAGCTTTCCTGTGGGGAAACTTATAAGTTCCTAATTATTAACATTTGTATCTCCTTCATACTTTACAAATTTTACCAAAACCAATCCCAAAGAAGATAAGAAAGATTTACACAATGCATCTTCCACGTTCTGTCAATTTTTGTTTTTATCAATACTACTTCCTTTTTCCAAGTTCTTCTTCCTTTAATAACATCAAACTCAGGAGCATTGAGCTCTTAATCTCTGCTTCTACCTTTAGTCATTGTGACAAGATCATAAGTTTATATTTGGGTACTCAATCTCAATATCTACGGCCTGTTGTGTAACTAGTCCTCATCCCCTAGCTTTCCTATGGGGAAACTTATATGTTCCTAATTATTAACATCTGTATCTCCTTCATACTTTACAGATTTTATCAAAAACCCATGCCGAAGAAGATGAGAAAGATTTACCCAATGCATCTTTCACGTACTATCAATTTTTTTATGAATACTACTTCCTTTTTCCAAGTTCTTCTTCATTTTGTAACATCAAACTCAGGAGTATTGAGCTATTAATCTCTGCTTCTACCTTTAGTTATTGTCACAAGATCATAAGTTTATATTTTGGGTACTCAATCTCAATATCTACAGCCTGTAGTGTAACCAGTCCCTATCCCCTAGCTTTCCTGTGGGGAAACTTATAAGTTCCTAATTATTAACATCTGCATCTCCTTCATACTTTACAGATTTTACCAAAAACCAATCCCGAAACAGTTAAAAGGGACAAATATTTTATTTGTACCTTCCCTTACTATTATAACTTAAGCAATTTTCTTTATGTTGCTTTGTCATCATCAAATAGTAAGAGATTGTTGATCCTCTCTCTCATGATTTGATAATGATCCATTTTATCTACCGAAGTATATCGTTTCTGTCATTCAGTTTCAGCGATCTTCACTGAGTCTATTCAATGATCGTTGAACATGTATTATAAATCGTTCAGAGACAGTTATACTTCAAGAAAACAAAACTCACACCACAGATCCTTCAGCAATGTCGAAGGCAGAAGCTGAAGATTAGAGACCAGTAAGTTCATGATCTGAAGCGGTATTCAATGATAACAAGCTTGTCTACATAAGTGTGAAATATGTGCAAGAATCAACAAATACTGATGAGACCCTTCAACGTCATCCAGTATTCAGCGATCAAATGATCTTGTCGAGCAAGATTGTTTTTGTCTTGTCCTTTCACACACAAAGGACAAACCCATACCTTTCTAAGTATTATACAGTACAGAGCCACTCCATTGACTCTAAACGTGCTTACCTACTTTATGAAAAAGAACTGTTCACATACGGCCAAAAGCATGTCATATCTGAACAAAGAACAAGTTTTCTCCTAAAAGCTTGACACGTGCCTTATAGCTTTTGAATTGCATTTAATGCAATGGGTATAAATAGCTAAGTGGTTCCCCTCTCAGTTATCATCTTCCTCACTAAGAACTTACCCATGAAGTTACTTATCTACTACTCTCTGTCTAAGAGAAAGACTCACTTTAACAAGTGAAGAACACATTTATTCTTACCTTATTTGTAGCAAATCTTTTTTTATTTCTATTTTGTAATCTTGTGTGTATCTTGAATTGTTTAGATAGATTATGTATCATATCTCTTTCGCAAATAATTTGTATTAATCTTCTTTATCAATATATAATTTTTACAAAAAAAAAGTTTATGTGTTTGTATTCATCCACACCCTTCTACAAATTGTTACCTATAAATTCTTGTAGATCTGGTTGGGAACAACAAGTGGTATCAGAGTAGTCTTTGCTTTTTGTGTTGTATTATTGTTTTATTATCTTTTCTTCTTGGGAAAAGTTGAAAAAAACCCAATGGACTTTACTGTTTGGAACGATTAAGTCCTTGGACAATTTTTTGGAACAAATAAACCCTTGGACATTCTAAAATATGTTAAATAAATCCTTAGATTTTACAAAACCTATTAAATAAGTCCTCATTCCTTAAAATCGTAACCTGTAACCTGAATAGAAGGTAACTTAAATTAAAAAAAAAACTTAAAAAATCCTAAAAACTCCTCATCTCCCTCCATCGCTCCCTCCCCTCCCGTCTCCTTATCCCTCTCACACACCGTCATCTCCATCGCTCCCTCCACCTCCGCTCGTCGCCGCCGTACCAGATCGTCGCCGCACCACCTCCGCTCATCGCCGTCGTACCAGATCGTTGCCGCACCACCTCCGCTCGTCGCCGCCGTACCAGCTCATCGCCGCCCCTGTCGCTCGCTAATCAGGTTTGCTCCAGATTTCTTTTTTTCTTCATCTTTGATTTCTTCTCCTGCAGTGTAAACATAATCCTTTACACATACTAAATGGGCAACATTGAAAACATAAACATTTCGTCTGAGCTTACTGTAAGGGGGTAAATACCTAAGTTCAAGAATCAGAGACAATAGCCTAGTTGGGTCTTTGCAATTCCAATCAGATAAACCTAGTTGGGTCTTTGGGGGTAAGCCATTATTTGTTTTTTCATATTCAAGTAACATTTTTTATGACTATTGCTTACACTTTATTTTTATCATTAAAGACATCTTCAGGTGTGCCACAACCAACATGGCCCGAAGGCATCCTACCGTATTCAATTTCAAGAGAGGCTGTTGTTAACGATGAAGACCGTGATGAAGATGATACTACTGTTGGTGATGAAGAACATCATGAAAGTGGTGATGTTGTTAGACATCAAGAAGGTTTACAAGAAAGTCAAATGGCTATATCTCCACCAGAATTTAATAGTGCAAATGAAGAATAGTTCATACCATGACCTTRACATAGATTAGGCATTACTTTGGTATATTTTAGCGCAACTTTTGGTATATTTTGGCATAACTTTTGGTATATTTGGCGCAATTGTTGGTATTTTTTGGCGCAGCTTTTGGTATATTTGGCGCAATTGTTAGTATTTTCTTTGCGCAACTTTTGTTACATACTTTGGTTCAACTTTTGTTACATACTTTGATTCAACTTTTGGTATATATTTTGGTTTAACTTTTGGTAAAATTATCTCCAAAATTTGTATGCAGATTATTATGCTTTGGATACAACTTTTGTATATTTTACGAATAGTAATGAGAATGGTATATTTGTTTTTTTTAATGTAAGTACTTTTTTCGTTCAAAAAATATTTATGAACTTGATCGTTCAAAATATGAAAATCCATTGTTTTTTCGTTCCTTTTTCACTAACAAAATGTATTTAACATATTTTAGAAAGTCCAAGGACTTATTTAACAGGTTTTGTAAATTCCGAGGACTTATTTAACATGTTTTAGAATGTCCAAGGGTTTATTTGTTCCAAAAAATTGTCCAATGACTTAATCGTTCCAAACAGTAAAGTTCATTGGGGTTTTTTGAACTTTTCCCTTTCTTCTTTAGATAATTTATTCCTTTCAAAATGGCTTTGCAAAACACTAGCACCAACTTTCACGATAATGGCTCTCCTGCCAAACCTCCTCATTTCATCAGAGACAACTTTAATCTCTGGAAGAACTGGATGTCTCTCTTCTTGGAAGGTGTGGATCATGAGAATCCATACTATATAGAGAAAGGACCTTATGTTCCATCTATTATCTCTCCAGCTGTTCCTGCAACTACTACGACTGCCGTGATTACTGAACGGCAGATTCCAAAGCTCCATCATCAATTTAGTGATGAAGACAAGAAAAAGGTGGCTTTAGACACTCATGCGAGGTCTATAATAGCCATGGCTCTTCTTGACGAGGTTTATCACTCAATGATGAAACTTAAAACCTCGAAATCCATATGGAACACTTTATGTGTTCAATATGAAGATACTTCATAAGTACAAGAATCAATGAAGATTAATTTGGTAAGACAATATGAAAGTTTCTTTGTGGAAAAACTAAATCTTTGTCTGAAGTACATCAATGTTTTTATTGTCTTATTACTGATTTAAGGACAGTTGGAAGAGAATATTCCAACTCGAAGACACTCAAAAAATTCCTTAAATGTTTGCCAGAAGTATGGGATCAGTATACCATGTGTCTCAAGATGTCCAAGAACATGTTCTCCCTCTCTCTCCGTTCTCTTTATGGGATATTTCTTAATCATGAGCAATCCCGTTAGTTGAAGAAGAATCTTGTTAAAGACTCTAGGGAAATGAAAAAGGTCTCTGTTATCTTTGATCTCTGATAGCCCTTCAACTAACACCCTTCTATTCCTTCTATTTCCTCTGTATCTATCTGTTGATCCTCTCTCTCAGTGATTTGATGATAATCTTTTTTTTTTCCATTCACGTTGTATTTGTGTTTCTGTATATTCAATTCCAGCGATCATCACTGAGTATGTTCAGTGATCGCTGAAGAACTTGTATTGTAAATTCATCAGAGACAACTTTACTTCAAGAAGACAACACTCACACCACAGATCCTTCAGCAAACGTCGAAGACTGAAACTGAAGATTAGAGATTGGCAAGTACGTGATCTGAAGCGGTTTTCAGTGATTACAAGCCTGTCTACATATGTATGAAGACTGCTCTAGCTTCAGCGAATAATGATGAGACCTCCAGGTCATTCCAGCATTCAACGATCAAAAGAAGCTTGTTTAGCACGATTGTTGTTGTCTTGTCCTTATACACACAAAGGACAAACCCATACCCTTGCAAAAGTTAGCACGGTACGGAGCCGATTAGTCGACTTTTTGTCCACCAACTTTAGGTAAGGATGTCTACTCAAAAATAGTGTTTTTGTACTATTTACTGTAGCAAAGGACAAGCCTTCCTCTTAAGGCTTGACACGCACTCTATAACCTATCATATTGCATTAAATGATCATTTAATGCACTGGTATAAATAGAAGTGTTTCTTCTCCATGCAGAGAGTGCGCGCATCTCTCTCTAACCCTATTCTTACTTCAAGCATCTTCTAGCTTAAGTAAAGGATTTTCCTTTTAGCAATCTCTTTTCTTGTATTTGATAAAACTCTGTGTGTAACCAAAAATTGTTTAGATAGGTTTTCATTACCTTATCTTTCCACAAACAGTCTTGTAAAATCTGTATTGATCTTCTCTATCAATATATATTTTAAATTTGAAAATACTGTGTTTGTATTCAT
>NW_020200612.1:98412-100281 GCF_001531365.2 Cynara cardunculus var. scolymus
ATTTTGATGAGTCCCTGGCACTCCTGACTAAGTCATTCAGGAGGTTTGCCAGTAAAAGCAATTTCCGCAGATCTCCTCAGCTATCCCTCAAGGAGAAGCCAAAGTCTGAAAGAATAGACAAGGCTTCAGCTGTCTGCTACAATTGTCACCGGCCCGAACATTTTGCAGGTAAATGCAGATCGAAGAAGACTGCGATGCCATCTTCTAAAGCTTCTTCTTCCTTCAGGACTAAAGATGATAAATACTTAAAACTGAAGGAGAAATACAAGAAGATGAAGAACAACCAGGGAAAGGCTAAAGGACTTATTGCTGAAGAGCATGACTAGGCTGAATCATCTGATGAATCATCTTCTGACGAGGAAGATAAAGCTTATATCTGCTTGATGGCCATTGATGCTGATGAAAGTTCTTCTAAAACATCTACCTCTTATGAGCCATCTTATGTTACTCAGTTATGTACCCTGAATGAACCTTCCTCTAGTCTTTCTGCACTAGATACGCTGACGGTTGACCTTTACAATGCCCTCAATGGCAAATCTAAAGCTGAAATGCTTAACGTTGATCTTCATGAGCAATTAAACATTTGTCATTCTAAGATCAAAGATCTGACCTCTGTTGAGAAAAATCTTAAGGATCAGGTTATTGTAAACCAAGCCATCACTATTGAATGTGAGAAAGCTGTCACTGAGCGTGAGCGAGCAATCGCTGAACTCAAGGCTGAGAAAGCTACCATTGAATGATGGTGCAAAACTTCTCTCAAGGCCTCTGAGATCATTAAAGCTCAGATCCCTGCCAAGAAAACGACTGGTCTAGGATTCTCCTATGATCAGGAAGAATGTGTTAAAGACAAGTCCATGCTCAAATTTGGTACTTTTGTCTCTTCTATTCCCAACACTTCTTCCTCTCAGTCCTCTTGCTTTACTGAGAGTCATCTTGAAGGAACTCCTTTGGGTTCTGGTTGCAAAGACAAAGGTAAATCCACTGTCATAGCATCCCTTCCAAAGAAGTCTAACAAGATAAATAGATCTAAATATATTCCTTCAACTTGTAAAACTTCTTCCTCTTCAGGGACTAGGAAATCTGAATTGCATTAGAAATCTAAGTCACAGCTCAGGGTGAACTTTTCACCTAAGGAATCCATTCCCTCAAAGGTTCCTCCTAGAACYAATGAGAAGGGAATCCTTGGAGCTGGTCCCACTTCTAATCTAATACTTCCTGGCCCTAAAGCTACTCTTGGTTTTAGGAAGTGTAAACACTATGGTGAAAAAACACATGTTGCCAGTAAGTGTCATTCTATCGTCAAAACTGGTTCACCAGTTTTGAGCAAAAAAGTAACCAAAGTTGAGAAATCAACTAAAATGAAATCTTCCACAAAGACTGCCTCTGCAGTCAAGGTGAAGAAAACCACTGAAGCCACTTCTTTAGGCTCAGTGAAGACAAATCTTGCTGAAGTATCTTCAGTTTCAGACGTTGTAATCTCCACCACTGAAGTCTCTTCGTCAGACTCAGTGAAGACTTTCACTGAAAGTCTGAAACTACCTTGGTAGTATCAAGGATTGTTCCTCTTTCTATTCAAACCTCCTCAAGTTTAATGATGCCATCTTCTGATAATGATTCTTCAGTATCAGATGATGAAGCCTCTAACAAAGTTGGACCCATAGCTGGGTACCAATAGCATTTCTTATTTTGTTTCCTTGTATTTGATGTCAAAGGCATATGGTATCTGGACAGAGGATGCTCAAGACATATGACTGGAGATATATCTCTTCTAACTCACTTCAAGGAAGAAAGAGGACCTTCCGTTACCTTTGGTGGAAATGGAAAAAGATATACTAAAGGTTTTGGTATATTATCCAACGGTACAACAAC